>NC_053026.1:119568723-119757057 GCF_003073215.2 Triticum urartu | reverse complement strand
GTGGAGCCCTCCGTGGACTCGCGCAACCATTACCCTTTGTGGGTGGAGCCCTCCGTGGACTCGCGCAACCATTACCCTTCGTGGGTTGAAGTCTCCATCAACGTGGATGTAGGATAGCACCACCTATCCGAACCACGGGAAAAACATCCGTGTCTCCAATTGCGTTTGAATTCTCCAAACCCTTCCCTTTACATTCTTGCAAGTTGCATGCTTTACTTTCCGCTGCCAATATACTCTTTGCATGCTTGATTGAATTGTGTGATGATTGCTTGACTTGTCCTACAATAGCTAAAATCTGCCAAGAACTAAAATTGGGAAAAGGTTAAGTTTTTATTTGGTCAAGTAGTCTAATCACCCCCCTCTAGACATACTTTCGATCCTACAGTATCACATACCTAGTTCAATCTCGTTACCGGCAAGTTTCTTTACCCATTCTGTAATACATCACCTCGTGACTAACTCCTTCATCGTTTGCTTGCAAGCTTATGATGTGTATTACCGAGAGGGACCAGAGATACCTCTCCGATACTCGGAGTGACAAACCCAAATCTTGATCTATGCCAAGTCAACAAACACCTATGGAGATACCTGTAGAGCATCTTTATAATCATCTAGTTGCGTTGTGACGTTTGATAGCACACAAGGCATTCCTCCGGTATCCGGGAATTGCATCATCTCATAGTCGAAGGAATATGTCTTTGACATGAAGAAAGCAATAGCAATAAAACTGAATGATCATTATGCTAAGCTAACGAATGGGTCTTGTCCAGCACATCATTCTCCTAATGATGTGATCCCGTTAAAAATGACAACTCATGTCCATGGTTAGGACACCTTAACCATCTTTGATCAACGAGCTAGTCAAGTATAGGTTCACTAGGGACACGGTGTTTGTTTATGTATTCACACATGTATTTAGGTTTCCGATCAATACAATTCTAGCATGAATAATAAACCTTTATCATGAATAAGGAAATATAAAATAACAACTTTATTATTGCCTCTAGGGCAAATTTCCTTCAGTCTCGCACTTGCACTAGAGGCGATAATCTAGATTACATTGTAATGAATCTAACACCCATGGAGTCTTGGTGTTGATCATGTTTTGCTCGTGGAAGAGGCTTAGTCAACAAGACTGCTACATTCAGATTCGTATGTATCTTGCAAATTTCTATGTCTCCCTCCTTGACTTGCTCACGAATGGAGTTGAAGCGTCTCTTGATGTGCTTGGTTCTCTTGTGAAATCTGGATTCCTTCGCCAAGGCAATTGCTCCAGTATTGTCACAAAAGATTTTCTTTGGACCCAATGCACTAGGTATTACACCTAGATCGGATATGAACTCCTTCATCCAGACTCCTTCATTTGCTGCTTACGAAGCAGCTATGTATTTCGATTCACATGTAGATCCCGCCACGACGCTCTTCTTGGAACTACACCAACTAACAACTCCACCATTCAATATAAACATGTATTCGGTTTGTGACTTTGAGTCATCCGGATCAGTGTCGAAGCTAGCATCGACGTAACCATTTAAGATGAGCTCTTCATCACCTCCATAAATGAGAAACATATCCTTGGTCCTTTTCAGGTACTTCAGGATGTTCTTGACCACTGTCAAGTGATCCACACCTGGATTACTTTGGTACCTCCCTGCTAGACTTATGGCATGGCACGCATCAGGTCTACTACACAACATAACATACATGATAGAACCTCTGGCTGAGGCATAGGGAATGACTTTCAATTTCTATCTATCTTCTGAAGTGGTCTTGCTTTGAGTCTGACTCAACTTCACACCTTGTAACACAGGCAAGAAACCTTTCTTTGACTGATCCATTTTGAACCTTTTCAAAACTTTGTCAATGTATGTGCTTTGTGAAAGTCCTATCAAGTGTCTTGATCTATCCCTATAGATCTTGATGCCCAATATATAAGCAGCTTCACCAAGGTCTTTCATTGAAAAATTCTTATTCAAGTATCCTTTTATGCTATCCAGAAATTCTATATCATTTCCAATCAATAATATGTTATCCACATATAATATTAGAAATGCTACAGAGCTCCCACACACTTTCTTGTAAATACAGGCTTCACCGAAAGTCTGTATAAAACCATATGCTTTGATCACACTATCAAAGCGTATATTCCAACTCCGAGATGCTTGCACCAGTCCATAGATGCATCACTAGAGCTTGCACACTTTGTTAGCACCTTTAGGATCGAAAAAAACTTCTGGTTGCATCATATACAACTCTTCTTTAAGAAATCCATTAAGGAATGCAGTTTTGATGTCCATTTGCCAAATTTCATAATTATTAAATGCGGCAATTGCTAACATGATTCAGACTGACTTAAGCATCGTTGCGGGTGAGAAGGTCTCATCGTAGTCAACCCCTTGAACTTGTCGAAAACCTTTTGCGACAAGTTGACTTTGTAGACAGTAACATTACCATCAGAGTCAGTCTTCTTCCTGAAGATCCATTTATTCTCTATGGCTTGCCGATCATCAGGCAAGTCCACCGAAGTCCACACTTTGTTCTCATACATGGATCCTATCTCAGATTTCATGGCTTCAAGCCATTTATCAGAATCTGGGCTCATCATAGCTTCTTCATAGTTTGTAGGTTCGCCATGGTCTAGTAACATGACTTCCAGGACATGATTACCATAGCACTCTGGTGCAAAACATGGTCTGTTTGACCTACGAGGACTAGTAGTAACTTGATCTAAAGTTTCATGATCATCATCATTAGCTTCCTCTCTAGTTGGTGTAGGCATCACGGGAACAAATTTCTCTGATGTGCTACTTTCTAAATTGTGAGAAGGTACAATTACCTCATCAAGTTCTACTTTCCTCCCACTCACTTCTTTCGAGAGAAACTCCTTCTCTAGAAAGGTTCCATTCTTGGAAACAAAGATCTTGCCTTCAGATCTATGGTAGAAGGTATACCCAATTGTTTCCTTAGGGTATCCTATGAAGACGCACTTCTATGATTAGGGTTCAAGCATATCAGACTGAAGCCTTTTGACATAAGTGTCGCAACCCCAAACTTTAAGAAACGATAGCTTAGGTTTCTTGCCAAACCATAGTTCATATGGTGTTGTCTCAACGGATTTAGACGGTGCCCTATTTAACGTGATTGCAGCTGTCTCTAATGCATAACCCCAAAATGATAGTGGTAAATTGATAAGAGACATCATATATCGTACCATATCTGGAGAACACCACCCACCTCATCTCCTCTGGTAACAATGGAGTTCTATGATCTCTCCTGCGATGGAAGGACTACTTCACTAGGATTTCTCGATCGGCCTTGCGGTCGCGGCTCAGGTGCGTCGTCTTTTTGGTTCCACAGTCCATTTCTTGCCTTCTGGTCCGACCAAAGAATTATCCTTGGTTGTGAGTTTCTCGTCAGCGGTGTTTCCTCTCAATGAAGAATCTGTGGCTATTGCACTCCAATGTTGCATTGGAGGACTACCTTTGGGTCTTAGAGTGATTCATCTTGATGGGAGGAGATTTAGGTTTTCGGTTGCTTCCATCAAAGTGGGACATTTTATCTATGGTCTTAAGGACAGGGTTTGGCCGGACTTTGTGTGCCATTTGATCCTTTTCCGGCCAGGTGTTCATTCTTCGCCAGTAACCACTAGTTGGCATTGGGATCAACAAAGCCCTGAGGTAACAACTCGTTCTCCGGTGGCCATCAGGACAAAACTTACTTTTTTGCACAAGAATGTGCAGCTGGATAATACTTCTTTGGACACGCTCACAAAAATTGGGTTTTTTTTCCTCCACCGGGTCACTCTGACAAGCCGGAGACCTCGTTGTGCGGCAGCACTCCGGTCATCGCCGGCTACCCGACAGGTTTCTTTGGAAAGAAAGACAATTTCGAATCCACCCGCTAATTCAATGACTGATCCTCTGATTTTTGGTGGTTTCCAATCGAGTATTAATGGCCCCATCAATGATGATAATATTGGCAGTGCTAATTGGCATTTTGAGGGATATCGGTTCAAACAGGCTATCTGGAATTCAATACCAACATTCATTTTACGCCATATACTAGATCATCAACATGCTAGAATCTCAGAGGCCAAAATTGTTGATCTTTGGAAAATTACTTCCGTTCCACCGTTAGATTTCATTTATTATAAATTGTCAATCTTCTCCATATGTGATGATAATGATCACCTGGTTAATCAATGCCTGGGTCCATATTGTAACACATGCTTCGAACGGCCTTCTTGTTGCATGCCCACACTAAATGAAGCATCCTTAATGGACAATTCTCAATCAATGGCACATTTACAAAAAGTGGCCTGCTATCTCTGTGGATCCTCAACCCATCAATTCTTTGAGTGCCCGACCCAATTTAAATGCAAATCATGTGGCTGGTTAGGCCATACTAAATACTGGTGTACAAGTCCAACTGCTCCACGATTATGCTGGAAGCCCAAGATCCACAAGGAAATCGCACCTCCCAAAGTAACAACAATGGGCAATATTCCTTAGGGAAAAATGGTTTGGAAAAATAAAATTCCCAATGATTTACAAGATCGAGGTTTTCCTTAGAAAAATTCACGGTTGGACTTGCCTAACAACTCATTGCCATTACATGGAAATTTGACACAAACCAATTTGGGTCTGGTCAAACCTGGGAAGCACAGAAATCAATCCCATCAGCATCCCGCTCTTAATGTGGCTACCAAACCTACTCCTGCCGCACAGCCGTTGGATGCCCATCCTATGGTCTGCAAGGGTACATGGCTCTCTCTAGCCTAAAGCAAACTCACAGAGACCGAGGAGTCTGGGTACCCATGACACCGGCCATAGCTGCCGATACGCATTCTGCTCTGCATCTGGGTTTCTCCGCAACTCCTCCACCTAGCTCTGCTCCAATGGAGAACTTCCCCGTCAATGTCATCCCCTACCTCCCGCCGGGCATGATGATCGAGCTGGGCCCAGCAGACCGCAGAGTTCGCGATGATATGGTGATTAGCCCTACTCCTCATCTGCGCCACGACTTCCTCGCCATTGCAGAGGCGAATTGCTTTGTCCCCTTGCACCGCAAGGCAGAACTACAACACATCATCGAAGGTTTGCTGCATGAATCCCAGTTCTTCCCCACGGAAGTTAACGATCACCCGTTAGGCATTGGTATCTTTGGTTTTGTCAACTCTATTGTTAGAGATTTAGTTGTGGGCACTAGTTTTGAGTTGGATGAAGATGACGTGGATGAACATACCGTGATCTCCTTTGTCCCACATGATGTTGCATTGAATATGAGGTTTACCACCTTTGGATCTAAGGTTTGGTTACTGTATGTTGGTTTTCCGTATGACTACCAGACCTAGCATTATATTCACAAATCAGTTGATAAGTTTGGTAGCTTAGTGGAATGGCACAACCCAAGGAGTGATAGGAAGATGTTGGGGAACGTAGCATGCAATTTCAAAAAAATTCCTACGATCACGCAAGATCTATCTAGGAGATGCATAGGAACGAGAAGGGGAGAGTGTGTCCACGTACCCTCTTAGACCAAAAGCGGAAGCGTTAGGTTAATGCGGTTGATGTAGTCAAACATCTTCGCGATCCAATCGATCAAGTACCGAACGTACGACACCTCCGAGTTCATCACACGTTTAGCTCGATGATGTCCCTCGAACTCTTGATCCAGCAAAGTGTCGAGGGACAGTTTCATTAGCACGACGACGTGGTGATGGTGATGTGATCCGCACAGGGCTTCGCCTAAGCACTACATGAATATGATCGGAGGAGTAAACCGTGGAGGGAGACGCCACGCATGGCTTGGAACAATTGGTGTGTCTCCAAGGGGTGCCCTGCCCACGTATATAAAAGAGGGAGAGGGAGGAGGCCGGCCCTAGGGGGGGCGCCAAGTGGGGGGAGTGTTGGGGAACGTAGTAATTTCAAAAAAAATTCCTACGCACACGCAAGATCATGGTGATGCATATCGACGAGAGGGAAGAGTATTGTCCATGTACCCTCGTAGACCGTAAGCGGAAGCGTTATGAGAACGCGGTTGATGTAGTCGTACGTCTTCGCGATCCGACCGATCCAAGTACCGAACGTACGACACCTTCGAGTTCAGCACACGTTCAGCTCGATGACGTCCCACGAACTCCGATCCAGCAGAGCTTCACAGGAGAGTTCCGTCAGCACAATGGCGTGATGACTGATACGTCCATTTTGCATCATGCTTTTATATTGATATTTATTGCATTATGGGCTGTTATTACACATTATGTCACAATATTTATGCCTATTCTTTCTTATTTTACACGGTTTACATAAAGAGGGAGAATGCCGGCAGCTGGGATTCTGGGCTGGAAAAGGAGCAAATATTAGAGACTTATTCTGCACAACTCCAAAAGTCCTAAAACTTCACGGAAGATGTTTTCCAAATATATAAAAAATACTAAGAGCAAGAACTTCACCAGGGGGGCCACACCCTTCCCACGAAGGTGGGGGGCGCGCCCTACCCCCCAGGGCGCGCCCCCTACCTCGTGGGCCCCCTGGTGGCCCTCCGGTGACCATCTTCTGCTACATGGAGTCTTTCGATGGGAAAAAAATCAGAAGCCATCTTCTCGGACGAAACTCCACCGCCACGAGGTGGAACCTTGGCGGAACCAATCTAGGGCTCTGGCGGAGCTGTTCTGCCATGGAAACTTCCCTCCCGGAGGGGGAAATCATCGCCATCGTCATCACCAACGCTCCTCTCATAGGGAGAGGGCAATCTCTATCAACATCTTCATCAGCACCATCTCATCTCAAAACCCTACACTACAAAAAAGAAACATCCGTGACATTTTGGGCCGAACGAAATTTTTTCTGTCATACATATGACACTTCTATGACGATAATTGTGACAAAACCCGGTATCATCATAGATGTGGTGGGCTCCTACTTCTATGACAAAAAATCATGATAGAAAATGGGCTTTTAGTCCTGGGCGGGCCGGAGACGCAGCTGCATGACATTCTTCAGGCCGTCCATGATGGAAAAAACTGTGGTAGAAGCTAGGGGGAGGAAAATTTCGGGGAGTTCCCGGTTACGGTGGGAGGTCGGGGGCCGAACGATGCGCGCTTCTCTCGTACACGTACACGCGTGTGTGCGAGGCGTTGGCTCTAACTGAACCCGAGCGAGGTGTTGGGCTCTAACTGAACCCGAGCGATTGCACTGCAGGCTACGCGTTACTGAACCCGAGCGATCGATCGATGGCTGTTAACTGAACCCGATCGAGCGATTCCTTCACTACTGCTGCTAACTGAAGCCGATCGATGCTACCTATGGATGAACAGTGAGCGTTGTGGGGGGGGGGGGGATGAACAGTTCCCGGTGGGGGTGGATGAACAGCACCCCGTGGTGTTGCCTCTGGATGAACAGGACCCCGATCGATCGAGCCAGTTGGGGCTGGATGAACAGGACCCCGTGGAGGGCTGGATGAACAGGACCACCCCGTGGAGGGCAGGATGAACAGTAGACGGTGGAGGGCAAGATGAACAGTAGCCCGTGGAGGGGTGGTTGAACAGGAGCCCATGGAGAGGGCTGGTTGAACAGTAGCCGGTGGAGTAGCGCGTGGTGGAGGCTGGATGAACAGGAGCCCGTGGATGAACAATCGCAGGTGGAGACTGGAGGAGGTCGACGGTGGATGAACAGTAGCTCATGGAGGCTGGAGGGAGTCGACGGTGGAGATGAACAGTATCCCGTGGAGTCCCGTTTTGCGGTACGCCACACCCCTCCCGATGAACAGGACCCCCGTTTCGATCGTAGCACTCCAACACAAGTCCGTTTCCTCCGTTTTGCGGTACGCCACACCCCTCCCGATGAACAGGACCCCCGTTTCGACCGTAGGAGGTCCTTTTCCTCGGTTTTGCGGTACGCCAGACCCCTTCCGATCAACAGGATCCTGTTTCGAACGTGGCCGGTCGAACACAAGGCCGTTTCCTCCGTTCTGCGGTACGCCAGGCCTCGTTTCCATCGCCTATTCCGTCCAAGCCCTCCCGATGAACACGACGCATTCCGTTGCCTCCCCATGAACACGACGCATTTTGTTGCCTCCCCATGAACACGATGACGACGTTGCTTCTCCGTTCCGACCTAGCCATGTACACGAGCCCTGGACGTACGTATGCGCGAGTAGGCGTTCGAGACCCCGCCCGTATGTACACATACGTGGCCGTATTTTCTTTCTTGCACCCTAGCCGCTGTACGTACGTGTACATCCTACGTGCGCGCCTCTACTACGACACGTGCGCGCCTCTACATCCACCAGTATATATGTACATACACGTTCGCGACCAAAATGACAATGCTACGTACGCTTCGACCAGGTGGGTCCCGACTATCAGGCACTTCCTTGCGTGCGAAGATGTAGCTGGTGGGTCCCAGCAGTCAGGGGCAAACGTTTTTTTTTTGCGAAATACGATGGCCCGTCCGGTGGGTCCCCACTGTCAGGTGGAGGAATAATTATTTTGCACAATAAGGAGGCACTTCCTTGTTGCGGCCGTGGACCCAGCTGTCAGCCTCTCCACGTACAGTCCACGTCCGATGGAAGCCGTTCCTTGACCACGTTGACCATGCCGCGTCGAGAGCACTAGGGGGGTGGATGACGGTGAGGCCTAGGAAGGGGACGACGCGGGGCCAGGGAAGACGCGGCAGTGGATGCCCACGCGTAGAGGAGTACAAGGGTTCACTGGTTCGCTGCGGTGTGAGGCTGCCGTGGACGCAGAATAATAGGGGGTGTGGGTGAGTAGAGGGATGGCCTGGCTAGCGGTGGGAGTAGTAGGGGCGGTGAGGCCTCCGCCGCATCGCAGCCGGCCACGGGAGGCAGGAGCACGAGGCACGACCAGCACTGGTTTGGGTGGCTGGAGCAATAAGACCAGAGGTTGAAGAAGCACTACGGCCGTTGGATGGACATCGTATGGTCACTGGAGCTAGAATCGTGCATATTGACTAAGTTGACAAAGCCCTCCATCCCCATCAACTTAGTAGGCCCACAAGTCAGCCTCCCACCAAGGTGGGTCCCAGCTAGCAGGGGGTATTCATTTTTTTGTGCGTAATAAGGAGGCACTTCCGGTGGGTCTGAGCTGACTGCAGGGGGAACATTTTTTTCATGAAATACGGTGGCCCGTCGGGTGGGTCCCAGCAGTCAGGGGCAAACGTTTTTTCGCGATATATTGGTGGGCGTCTGGTGGGTCCCTGCTGTCAGGTGGAGGAATAATTATTTTCCGCGTAATAAGGAGGCACTTACTTGCGGCTGCCATGGACCCAGCTGTCAGCCCCTCCATGTACAGTATTCTTCCGATGGAATTCGGTCGTTGACCACATTGACCATGCCGCGCCGACAGCACCACGGCGGTGGACGACGGTGAGGCCTAGGAAGGGGGCGACGCGGAGCCAGGGAAGACGCGGCAGTGGATGCCCACGCGGAGAGGAGTACGACGGTCACTGGTTCAGCTGCGTTGCCGTCACCGCAGAATAACAGGGGTTGTGGGTGAGTGGAGTGGAGGGATGGCCTGGCCAGCGGTGGGAGTAGTATGGGGGCGGTGAGGCCTCCGCGGTAGCACAGCCGGCCACGGGAGGCAGGAGCAGGCGCACGACCGGCGCTGCTTTGGGCGGCTGGAGCAAGAAGACCAGAGGTTGAAGAAGTACTACGGCCGTTGGATGGACATCGTACGGTCAGTCGAGCTAGAATCGTGCATATTGACTAAGTTGACAAAGCCCTTCATCCCCGTCAACTTAGTAGGCCCACTATACTCGGTCCCAGCTAGCAGGGGGAGTATTCATTTTTTGTGCGTAATAAGGAGGCACTTCCTTGCGTGCAAAGATATAGCTGGTGGATCCGAGCTGTCAGCAGCGCTAACGTTTTTTCGCGAAATACAGAGGCCGTTTCGGTGGGTCCCAGATGTCAGGTGGAGGAAATCATTATTTTGCGCGTAATAAGGAGGCATTTCCTTGCGTGCGGTCGTGGACCCAGCTGTCAGCCTCTCCACGTACAGTCCACTTCAGATGCATGTCGGTCATTGACCATGCTGACCACGCCACGCCGAGAGCACCATGGCGGTGGACGACGGCGAGGCCTAGGAAGGGAACGACACGGAGGCAGTGAAGACTCGGCAGTTGTTTTTGTTTCCCATGTGGAGGGGAGTACGACTGTACAAGGGTTTACTGGTTCGTCTGCCGTCGCTAGAGAATAACAGCATGTGTGGGTGAGTAGAGGGATGGCTAAGCCAGTGATGGGAGTACGGTGGGGCGGTGAGGCCTGCGCGGCAGCATAGCCGGCCGCGGGGAGGAGGGAGCAGGAAGTCCCGCCGGCGCTTGTTGGAGCGGCTGGAGCAGGAAGAGCCGAGATTGAAGAAGCACGACGGTCATTGGATGGACATCCAACAGTTTACAAGCCATCTGTGGAAAGCCTCAAATTTGTGGAAAATAGCATACTACCCATCTGCCATTATTTCAAATAATTTACAGCCCATTTGCTAATTCTTACGGTTTTTTTTGGAGCCCATATTCTTTATGTTAGCATTACAGCCCATATTGTGGCCACGGATAAAAAATTATACAAAATTTTGCATATGTCGGTGCGGTCTGAACTGTTTTTAATCCCGAAATTTCGAGTCACATTCAGACTGATTTTAAAAATAAATGTATATCAATATAAAATCTAATAAATTGTCCACGCATAAAAATCAATGCAATTTAAAATCTTGAAATGAAAAAAAGATATTTGAAAATAATTGTCGGTTTGATGTGTTTTAAAAATGTACATCCCATTTCTCATTACTGATAGGCCATTTTCTCGGCCAGCCGAATGAAGCTCTCCTCGTCTTGAAAGATTTGCAGCCCAACAGGCCTGATAAAGCGACGTACTTGACAAATCACAAAAGAACTGCGATAGCCATTTTCAGAAAGAAAAAAAACTACTGGGCTGGTCTGTGGTAAACATAAAAGAAAAGGCTGTCTAGACAGGCCAGAGTGTCCCGCACAGCCCAGTTGACACCCTGCTTCCATCTCAAAAAAAATTAGATAAATGCCACCCCAATTATGGCGATTCGTAAAAATGCCACTGCAATTTCCAAACTTTGAAAAATGCCACTGCAATTTTTGCAAACTTTGAAAAACGCCACTACAGTTTGCAAACTTTGAAAAACGCCACGCCAGACTTCAAAAAATGCCACTAGAAATGGCATGAAATAGCATTTTTCAAAGTTTGGAAATTGCAGTGGCATTTCTTGGATACACCAGATTTGGAGTGGCATTTATCAAATTAACCCAAAACAAAAATAATTGGGCGAGCTACTAGGTCCCTGGTATCAGCCGCTCGTTGTGCAATTCTCTTGTTTATTGACTACGTTGACAATGGCATGGGACCCAGATGTCAGAAATCCACTAGGAGGAGCCATTTTTTTATTGGCTTGAAATAAGGAGGCACTTGCTTGCGTACTGCCATGACCTTGGCGGGTCCCTGATGTCATCCTCTCCACATATAGTACCAGTTAGTCGTGCTTCAAAACTGATCGGCACGCCATTAAAAAAATAAAGGTCGATAACTAATGCGGCACCTCCGGCCAACACGGCCAGATCGCATTTTGCACGATAAATTACACACCATGTTTCGTTGACATGTGGTCCCGTTCCAACATATCAGTGAGATGACGGCGAGTAGTAGGAGTATTTCCGAACGGATGTGTAGGCCGGGGCACCTCTTCGTGAACTGTGGCAAACTCGCAACCGTCCACTGACTCTTCGCCTTTCCCTCTCGATTTGGAACTGTTGTCGCACGCTCTTCCTCTCCCTCCTCCATTTTCCTTCAGCCCTTCACCCTTTCTTCTGCCATTGTTCGATCGTCTTCTCCATGGAGGGAACAGGCCGGAAACGACCCCGTTATTCTTGCCCCGATCTGAAAGATGATGTGGTGGAGGAACTCATTGATCGGTGCAACGTCATCACCTCGGCTAGCATGGCAGGTTCGTTCAAGCCCATTCTCGACTCAACTAATAACATCATTGCAAGGAACCCAAGAGTCAAGGAGCAGTTTGATCTCCCCTATCTTCTTCGCCGTGACCATGATGACTGGCGCCAGCACGATGGAGGCCTCGCCCTATGCAAGTTGATGCCGCTTGATAATGATACATATGATGTTAAGATGCCATCGCTTGAGGACAAGGCTTGGGTGGGCGCAAATGGAGATTGGGTTGTTTACATTGGGTCCAACTACGAGTGGGAACTTGTGAATGTGTACACTCGTCACCGGGTTCCACTTCCAAAAATCTCAGCACACTGCCCAGAGGTTGAGCACACCGGTAATGTACGCACATTCAAATACGATCATGGTGACTGTCTTCTATGGAAGATAGCAATTTGTCGAGTTCCCAACCGCTCTTGGAATTACAACAACTATCAAGTTGTTGCTATCTTCGACAAGCTTGTTGCCGTCCTTCGTGGTTCGACTCGATGGATATTGCTCAAAAATCAGTTTCTGTACACGGATGAGTACTATGATGCAATTCAATATGAGGGCCTTGTGTTTGCTGCCACCACTCGTGGCACTGTTTTTGCATGGCATCCTAGTAGTTTCGGTACGTTTGTGTTCCACCGTAATTATAATTGTTTCATCCACATGCATGCGGGTTAGCAAGTTTCCCTTTACTAATTAACCTTCTTCTTGTGTTTCCAAGGTCCTGTGAACATCCCATCACCTATACTTGAAAATTTTTATAACCAAGGGGGAGATGCCGATGGTGATGATCACGAGCAGCGCCCATATACTCTGTGGCGCCTGGCAACTAATTTCGATGGATCACCTCTTCTTGTGTGTATGTAGCCCACTGATGATGTTACTGCTAAGGAAGCAGGTGTCTCCCTTGGTCGCACTCTCCGGACCTATTCCAACACCCGTTGCATGGTATTCGGGATGGATACTAGTGTGCTAGCGCCAACTCCTTCTCCCTGGCATAGAATTGATAGTCTTGGAGAGAACTCGCTCTTTCTTGGACCAAACTATACGATGATGGTGAAAGGCGATCCAACTGTTGTTGACACATTTATGAGAAGCAACTGTGTCTATACCTCGGACATTTGGGTGGTTCCCTACCCTGGTACTGATATAGTAGGCCGCTTCAGCCTGGATGATCAGTCCTGCGTTGGTCTCCAGATCGACAACGGATCGCCCGTCCCAGAGAATCACTTGTGGTTCAAAGCAAGCGTTTCCAACGCCGAGGAATGGTTGAGTTAAAGTTCATTTCATGGCTTGTTATTTGTTGTGTGGTGAAAACTTTAGTATTTATGATGTATCCTCGTTGTCGATGTGGGTTGATGACCTGTTATATGTAATAAAATGATATGCCTGTGATAAACTTACTAAATTTATGAATGGCTTTCGAGTCGCTTCTCTGAGTGAGTGGTGCGACAAGGGAAAAAATATTTTCCGAATACATAATTGTATGTGCATTGCAACAGGTTATCGGATGAGGCCAATCAACAATAGTACACGCCACCACCACGACATCCATCTGACACCATATTATTTCTTGGAGTCCATGCTAGAGCAATCTCTTCAACCTCATCGTTTCTCTAACTTCAGCCATCGTGCGGCGGGCGAGGTGGGGGTTTGCCGATAGTAGGTTTCCTTAACTACGGCCCCACTTGTAAGGCCAACTCCAACGCATGACCCCAAACGCACCTCCGTTTTGCATGAACTCCAATGATAATTTTGACTAGAAAAGCAAGACCAAAGAAAACAAGAACCACAAGAATACATTTTACTACTCTTGTAAGTTGGATTAGTGCCTTCTCAATGCATTCATTGTTGATCTGCGGAGGCTCGATCTTGCGTCTGTGCTAGCTAAAAGTGATAGAACATCTACTAAATTGCGCTCTATCAATATATGGATGTACTCTTCTTCCCAATACAAAAACTTGTATCCATTCTACTCCCTGCGTTGCACAATACATGCCTTCTATTTGTCAAAATATAGACGTATCTAGACATGTCTTAGTATGTAGGTACATCCATTTTTGGACAAATGGAAGTCAAGTATTTTGGAACGGAGGGAGTACACAATAAAAAATTTAAGTTAGCACAACTAGTATAATCCGAGAGCAGAACCGAAGATTTGGTCGGGTTCTTCCTCATTTTGCCGACACGTGGGACATCCAGCATCCAGGTCGTGTCATGAAAGAAAATAGAGTGGTAGTAGAAGCCACGAGATGTGCATCTTGGGTTAAACTGTCAATAGAATCTTACTACTCTTGAGTAACTCCAAAAGCGGCCACCGAAGATCTTTATTGGATTTGTTTTTCATCACCAGCACGTCGAGGTGAAAGATGTGCAGGTTCAGTGGGTCCTCTTGCGTTTTCACTGACATGTGGGGCCACATGTGAGCAAACAAACGATGGGCTCCGCGCGTCCGCTGGCTGGCTGAGAAGAGAGATAGAGGAGGGTTGAGCATGGACTGCAGGAAATTTGTTCTACGTACCTCGATATAGGCTCGATATAGTGGGGTGGCATGGGCCATAACTAGCATTCACGTCTAGCAGTACGGCACACGCCACCCACACGAGTCCCATCTGACACCAATTTTCTTGGAGTCCATGCTACAGCCATCTCTTCTCCCTCCTGTTTTCTCAACCATCACGCGGTGGGCGGGGTGGGGGTTTGTCAATAGTCGGTTTGCTCAACTGCGGTCCCACTTGTAAGTGAAAATGCAACACTGCACGCATTCCCGCTTGAGCGGCGTGCCAGACCAACCATGTGGGGGTGCGGCGCGAACACGGCAGGCTTTTCCTTTTGAACTCGTAACTTGTAAAATTTGGTTCTGCTCCATGGCGCGACTGATAGATAGAAAATAACGATTTTTCCTAGAGTAATGAGAAGTTTGGTTCTGGTGCCGTTCATGCATGGAGTACGTACGAAAATTATGAAGTTGATGCGAAAGGTAAGATAATTACTGTAGTATCATATACTACTACATGGATTTGACGGAAAGATAAAAATACATACGGATCCATCAACGTTCGACGACATCCTCACGCCCTAGTGCGCCGGGTCACCAACCGACGTGTGAGGAGTAGTGTTGTTGGCGGCGAGCTCAACGTGCTTCTGAACAGTGCCGTCCAAGGTTGCCCTGCGCTCCAAGAAGGCCAGCATCCTATCGTCCTCCTCTTGCATGTAGTAGTCCTTGTGGACGATTTGGGAATAGACGTGGGTGATTATGTCGATGGTGTCTTGCTGCGCCAGGCGCTGCGCGGCGAGCGCGACCTCGAGGTGGACATTCTCCGGCGCGACGGCGGGCAGTCGCAGGGCCACTGGTGCATCGAAGAGGTTGTTACCATAGTGGCCATTGAGGGTGGCGGGCATCGCAGAGCCTGGGCACGTCGGCTGGAGGCTTACGTCAAAGTCATCCGCAATCTTCTTGACGACGGTGAACTTGTCGAGGAAACCAACGAGGACCTCGTCGAACAAGGAGACGAAGCTGTCGTCCAAGCGGCCCCTCGCCCTGGCGGCCTCCAGCAATACTACCTGGAGACGTTCCTCGATGCCGGGCCGGAGGCCGGCGTCGTGGACCATCTGGCACAGCCGGCTGATGCTCGCGCTCATCGCCTCCATGGGTCTAGCGTAGCTTCTAGTCAACTGATCTTGCGATTCGAGTGATCACTCAGCCCTTGGTTAGCGTGCGTAGGTGCGTAGGATTTCGTACTACTCCTCGGCCCTCTACTGCACCTGCCTTTGGCTATATGATAGGTGGGCCAGCCATCCCCTGGGGCCACGTGTCATTCACCCAAAGGCAGTTGCCGTAAGTCAATGAAGCTGCGTCCCCCTCCGTGTCGGTGCAGTATAGTCATCTCGCCGGACCTCTAATTGGGGCCAAACGAGAGAAGTTTGATGTTTACTGGTTTATTGGTCCCCTTTGCATTTTGCGCCAAGTTTTAACCTTTGATTTAACTAATAAAATGTTAATGCATGTAAACAAAAATGTTGTGTAAGTCACCTTACGAAAACCAAATAATCCCAAAATACTTAGGCACGGTGCATTAACTCCCTCCTTGTTTCTTATTTCGTGACATATCAACCAATGAGAGATGTGGGCCGTGCATGCTTTAAATGACTTGAGACTACCAAACATGACATGCAGTGTTTAGTTCATTGCATGTAATCCTATTAGTACTCTAGTTAGGAGTAGCAAAAAAACATTAAGTTCTCTCGCCGATAGGAATAAAACACCATGTATTTATTTACACAGGGAGTAATACATTTTTGGTGACATGCATTACTAGATATTGCTAGTCAAATACTAAAATCCGGATGGACGTGGTAGTACTCCTAAATCCAGACGATGGTGCTACTAGTACTAGTAGTAGTACTACCAATGTAGTAGTACGAGTACTAGCACTGTACTACCCGTTGGTCAAAGTATTACGTGTTTCTCCTCACAGTGAAGTGACAAGACCCTGCGCCGGAGATGACACCTGAGTATAGGCACTGTGTTCGGCATACCATAGTCAGCCTCACCGTCTGTAGTCACTATCATCATGGCTGTAGAGCTAGCCTGCTTACAACTAGCCCTGTTCGACATAATTTCCCATGCGTAGATGCCCGTGCATTGCACGGAACACCAAGATTGGGGGTGGACGGCTCCGGCAGCGGCCATCGCGCCAGATTTTTCCATGGCCTTCTACTCCTAGATGTGGTGGGGAGGAGATGAGGCTGATTGTGAGAGACAAGGAGTTGTTTGTAAATAGGGAACAAGTGCGGGCATCTTTTTGCAAAAATGGAGAAGCTTGGTTTGTATGCGTCAGATCTAGATCCGACGGCTATTGGTGAAAGATGGGAGGCACAACATCATCACCAACTCAGGACCTGTTTGATTTGCAGGATTTTGAAAACGCAGGAATAGGACATGGCAATATTACAAGTTTCAAACTGATATTACAAATGTTAGGAGAAATGCTGCACGTACGAAGAGGGAATTACTAGGAAGTTTACGTAAGAACTTTTGTTACTTTAGGTGGATGCAGCATTATCGTACAAACTAAAATCCACCGCCCTGACAAGTCACTAATGGTCAAATAAGTTTTCGAGTCTCTGGCCACTTGATGTTTCAAAAACAAATTCAGCTTCTGCGGAGAAATGAGCTCCACTGTGTACCCGCGCGGGTGTGGCTAGGCACGAAGCGTGAGTACGTGCACGGTGCACCTATTCTCTTCTTGTATACGTACACCACCTACGTGGGGTTGTGTGATAGAGATACAAACCTAGAGAGATATAGTGTGTGGGTTCTTGAGAGTTTTTTTTTGTGGGGGGGGGGGTCAATCAAAAATTTTAACATATGCAATGTGTGTGAAATAGAGTCCTGGATATAACATATATATAGAGGGGGCGATCAACGAGAACAGAGTGGAGGTATCATCGGCTTGACGTGTCCATAGCTAGAATCAAAGAGAGGGATGATGTGTGTGTGTGTGTGCGCGCGCAATCGATAAAGAGTGCCATCGAATTTGTGTGTGCCCACGTCAAAAAGATATAGAGTGGTTGGCCTACTGGAACGTGAGATGGGACATGTGCAGTTTGTCTCTGTGGCATGGATACCTACCTGCAGCGCTCGACTATCGGTGTGTGGTGGGGGAAGAGGGAGGCCCAATTAACTATAGAGGTACAATGGCTGGTATATGTGTGGAGGAGGAGAGAGGCCTACCTCATGTATTAAGGAGATCGATCTGCCTCGTGTATTAAGGGAGATCGATCGGCATCCATGCATATGTGCAGGAGATGAATAAGGTTGGGAGAGAGACAGAGCTAGAGTGTTGGAGGGGGTGGTAGTGGAGTTGCTTCTAACAAATGGTGGGATAGGCTTGCTAGACAAACGGAGGGCACGCCCGCAATATCAATAAGAGAGGAGATGGCTGCTTGTTGTCTGTGCACGTGCATGTGAGAGACGGGTCAGGAGGCATGCACGAATGATGAGGGGGGATGATGTGGCTTTGGTAAGCAGACATAACTACATAGGAAGATCAATCGCCCTTTGTAAGAGAAAGGAGGGACATAACTTGTGAGGTACGTCGATCGATGGGGGGGTAGTTAAAGTCGATCTAGGTATATGTTGGGAGATCGATCGGTATACATGCATGTGTGTGTTAGAAGCAAATGAGGCACGAGGAGAAGGATAGAGAGAGAGGGATGCATGTAGGAGGTGGTACGAGAGGCATACTATATCGAGGGGGAGGAGTGTGCGAGTACAAGAACGATGAAAAGAGTGGTGGGAGTGAGGCATGGACTGTGACAAGAGAAGAGGGGAAGCTTGTGTTTGTGCTAGGCACACCTGGATAGAGAGGCATATCGATCGATGTGTGCTGTAAAGAAGGAGCTGGGGGGCCTACACACACGGTGGGTGAACGACCTAAAGTGAAAAGACGAATTTGCACGATGGAGCTAGAGAATGCTGAGGGAGGGTGAGAGGGATGCAGGCGTGTGCATGCACAAGAGAAAGTTAGCACTAGCTACAAAGATAAGAGGGTTGTGTGGGTGTAAAAGACGAATAGAGATCATATATACTTCATTATAAAAAGCGAACTCGAATATTTGAAGAATTTATCATAGTGTTTCAAACTGACGGATGTGTGAATATATGTAACGGTGATACACATGGTGTGGTTATGAACATGGTATACTACATTTAGTATATTTTATCTCTACTCTTATAAAAAACGGAGTTGTTGATGATGGTGTGCCTGCCATCCTGCATTATAGGCCATCTGATTTATATCTGGCGGATAGCAAGGAAACTATGATGGTTGAAGTTGGCAACAATCATGATTGTAGATTCTTATTGAAATAGAGAAACAAATTAAAATTTGGTTCGAATTGCAGCGGTAGTATAGACATTTGGAATGCACTAAAATGTTGGTATTAATAGGTTACATGCATTATACAGCAAGCGAAAAAAATTAATCGGACATAACATGGATTCATACTCCCTCCTTCCATCTATATAGGGCGTAATGAGATTTTTAAGACCGCCTTTGACTATTGACAAGATTAATAGTACATGACATGCACAATGTGAAAATTATATCATTGAAAGAACCTTTCACAGACGAATTTAACGGTGCGCTTTGTGTAAATTGCATGTCATATATCATTGCTCTAATATTTGGTCAAAGTTAGCATCGAAAATCGCATTAGGCCCTATATAGATGGAAGGAGGGAGTAGCTTTGAATAGCATTTGTATAGTAAAACGGGGCAAGACTCTCTCTTTGTGTGGTGTGAATAGTATTATTTTTTTCGTTTTCTTTTTGGTTGAGGGAAGTGCGAATTGATTTGGTATGTACAAGTACAATATTACTACACGTTAGGCTTGTCCCTAAAATTCAACCCGCGTCTTGTTATATGCCGAAAATTTAGATATCGTGCTCCCAAAACTGGCGCCTTCACAACCCGGGCCTTGCTATCCCGAAATTACAACGCGCGCGAAAACTCCCTCCAGCTGCCAAATCCCGACACGTGAAATCCCCCTTCTAACCCTGAGCCGAAAGGGCCGCTAGTTCAAATCGGTGGGGGGTACTTTTGTAACACACCCTACATTTTGGACAAGCGCGTTCCTAAGTCATGCTTCACCCCCTCCCATCGCCCCCTTTTCGCCATTCGAAATCCCAGGCCGCCATAACCTCTCCGCTCCAGCCGCGAAACCCCACCCTCCTCCATCCGCCACGTCACCGCTGCCCAGCCGGAGCCTCTCCCCCAACGACGTCGTCCACCGCAACAGCTCGACGTCCCTCATCCACCTCCCCGGATGAGGATCCGTCGTCCATCTCACCGTCTCGCCGGTTCAGCTGCCCCGTCCTCCACCTCCAAGGAGCTGCTCCGACGATCACCTCGTCTATCGCGGCTGCTCCATCCCCACAGCACCGCCTTAACCTGCTCCACCGGAACCGCAACATCCTCACCGACTCCTCGGACGAAGCCGAGGCCTACTCGGCGCCACCAAAGAGGTTGTACACTCATCGCATCGCACCTTCTCCTTAACTTGACCTCCCGGCGCCGACGGTGCTCCATCCCGCACCCCCATGGAGCAGCTACCTTGAAGCCGGTGCCACGGGCGATATCTCCACGACGGCTCTCCCCCAGTGCGAGGCCCCTTCGGCGGCGGCGGCCATACCAGTCGGACCTGCTGCTGCTCCGGCTCTCGCTCGATCGCTCGCTCGCCCAGCTGCTGCTCTCCCCCTCGCCCGTGCTACTGCTCTGCTCCGATTAAACCACACTTCAGTCGACTGAATCAAATTTTGGGTCAGTTGATTTTCAAGGGTTGGGGGGCTCGTCGGAGTTAACGAAGAACCACCTGTAGCGGGGACGGGGGCTCGCCGGAGAGGTACCCCACTATCTATCTTAGGGTTCAGGGTGGGGGCGGGGGGCCTAGAGGGCTGGCCGGGGCGGTGGTGGCGAGTTGTTTCAGGGCGGCGAGGCCGGTGGTGGCTGGCGGCTCAGGGGGGTGCAGGTTGAAGATGAACTGCAGGCTCTCCCTAAACTACATGTCAAGTGCCTCTCTGCTACCATTGCGTTCAATTTCGACAATAGCATTCAGATACCACAATAAATTTCTGTTTCGACAGTTAAGTTCAGAGTCAACAGTTTTTACCTCATCTGTTGTAGTCAGGTGGTTTTTGGTGATGTTAATTTTACATCCATTTTACATCATCTATTGGAGATGCTATTAGAATCCCACTTGAGATTGACGATGTATGTCTTGTGCTGCTTCAGCCTTGACGTCTTACGGCTCACCGGAGCTGCTCCAACGACAGAATGATCCATCACAACAAAGTAGTGCCCTGGACGCCGTCTACAGATTCCTCAGATCTTCCTCCACACCTCCGACAGCCACCTCTGCCTCAACTGCTTCAGCGACCAACCCAATGATGTTGAGGTCGACATGGCTACGGCAAAGAGGTTGTGCACTTGTTGCATCACTTATTACTATACATTCACGTCGATCCATTAGGGCTATTTTGGTTCAATGGAAAAACATCGATCCACTGGTTGTTACCATCACTCTAAATTTCTGCATGTTCTCCTTACATAATCTCACCATATATATTTTCGTATGCATGTCAGATATTGTACACAGTCATGCTGAACATGTAGAGAAAAAGAGAAGAGTTTTGCGCGGCAATACAATGTCATGCAGACATCGCTCCATGGTGGGTTCAATGGCAAACCCTCCCCACCCCTCTCCAGATTGTAATCTAGAGGAAGATATCTGTTTTGAGGCGGATTCGGATGCCGCTGACCACTCCTATTTACCTCCCAAGGTGTTTGCTCTACCTTGGCATGATGATGTTAGTCATATCATGCATATGTTTCCTTGCAGTGCCTACTTTTGACATCATATATGTCATCTGCTTAGTTTAGACATGTTATGTAATGCCACCTGTTTAGTTTCTATATCATATATGGGAATTATGCAGTCTCATGTCTTTTAGCCAGCCATAATATATGTGAAATGTGCAATGCCATCCTGTTTAACCAGGCATCATATATTTGAATGATATCTTGCCCATCCTTTTCTTCATTACATTTCCATTTTGTCGACAATGTTTGTACATTAAACTACTCTTCCTGTGAATCAGCCATTTGGGTGGGAGATGGAAAAATCTGGAGTGAAAACAAGGCCTTCAGAGCAGACAGTGCTACCTGTCGAAGCAGATCTCCTGTTGGGTCCCGATAGCTCCTCAGAGATGGATTCAGAGACAAATGACTAGTCCTATTCCCCCACTGAGGTGTATGCTCTAACTTGGCACGGTTATACTGCTCATATCATGCATATGGTGTCTTGCATTGCATAGTTTAGACATCATATACACAATATTCAACACCATGTTCTTAGTTCAGACATCATATCGAATGCCCTATGTTTAGCATATAAATCACATATATGAATTAAATGATGCGATCTTGATTACTTAGATAACATGTAGGTGAATTGTGTCATGCGATCCTGTTTAGTTATTCATCATATCTCTGAATTATGTTATGCTATGCTATCCAGTTTAGATAGACATCATATATGTGAAATTATGTCATGCTATCCATTTTAGTTAAACAATATACATGTCAACTATTTCATGCCCTTTTTCCACACTATCTATTGCATTTATCCCTCATACAATGTCTGTACATTCAACTATGTTTCCTGTTTATCAGACATTTGAATTGGAGCGGGTGATGCCAGTATCTAGCAGACTAAAAACACGGTCTTCAAATAAAACAGTGCTACCTCTTGGTGGAGATAGCACCCCGGTTGTACATGCACAAGAACCAGCCCTACCACACATAACCCAAACTCTCGCAGATTGTACCCCTACTACGATGGACAGAGAACTAGGTTCACCCAATCTAACCCCAACCCCAGCCGATAGTAACCCAGTTCCTGTTGACACATCACCATCTCCACCACAGAGCTTCCAAACAAGAGCAGTTAGTAAGGCAGCTCCAGTGCCCAAAGGGCCAGTACTATCATGGCGAACCCCAACTCCACCAGTTAGTACGCCTATTCCTGTGGAGGAAGCACAACCAGCTAGTCGTAGTTTAGCATCTATCGCATTTGATGTTGTTAAATCGTATGTGCGTATCTTCCCATCTTGGAAATATTATACTGAAGATGAAGGAAAATGCCAGCTGCAGGTGTTTGTCCAGGAGTTATGTGTAAGCAATGTTATTCATGGCAATTACTTTGCTTCGTCCCATACATCCTACCTCCATGATGGTTAGAATATAGCAAATTTTCCTATTTTTCTCTATAGAGAAGGACCGATTTGGAAACTCGGGATGAGGTAACCTGTGCTAATACCTCTGCTATCTTCAAGAATGCTTGGTGGCAGTATCGGAATTACCTGAAGAAAACGTACTTCATCGGCAAAGAAACTCATCAAATTCCCTTACGTTCCCCTGAGACACATTTACTGGACGATGACTAGGAACGCCTTGTTCTGTACTGGTCCCGAACCAAGAATGTGGTAAGGTCTATGAGCTCATTTTGTATTTTTAAGTATTATATTCTTGCGTCTTACTGTACTCTGTTCATGTAGAACAAGTGCCTGAACCTGAAGAACAACTGTTCTAATTTAAGATTCCATTGCTACCATAGGACATATATATATATATGTGTGTGTTTGATGCTTTTATTATGGAGTAGTACTTGGCAATAGAAGACTTGGTAGTTTAATCCTGTCCACCTTACTAATGAACTGGTTCACCGAAATGAGTTTCATATACTAGTACATGCTAAACTTGTTATGTGTCTGCTTGTTTCTTCTTTTAGAATGCTGACAGAATATTGGGGAAGAGTGCCTTATTAAGCAACGGTAAAGGAAGTAATGCAAATAAGGTTCATGATAGTGACACATCCTATCTTGGTTTAGTGTTGGAGTTACTGGCCACTACCGCTTGCACAAGCTATTCAAACTCACTGTCTAAATCAGTTCGGTTTCTTGAGTCTCAACTACAAGCTGAAAGACATCGATCAGCTGTGCTGCGACAAGAAGCGGAAGGACTGCGGAAGTCCCTGGAGCATTCAGATGCATACTTTCTGGTGCAACAGCAAGCGTTGGAGGATTTTAGCGCCAAAGAGGACAAAGCTAATCAGCTTGCTAAGCTTATTGCCAGCATGGTGGATACCCAGGATAACGTTTCTTGAGCTCTTCTGAAGTTGTTTCAGTTATGCTCTTGTTTTGCTGCCGGGTTTATTTGCACTGGTGGCCAATTTTGACGGCCAGTGTATATGATATGCTGCTTTGTTCCCTATATTTGCACTGGTGGCGAACTTTGATGCCCAGTGGATGTAATATGTGTAATAGCCGTGATAGCCTAGCGTTAGTTGCTTGCTTATTTATTTCCTTGTTGTCTTGTTTATTTGTTTGCTTGTAGTCATTACAGTTCTTTTTCCGCGGTTAACTAGTGGCTGCAATAACCTATTTTTTAAAACTAGGCCACAATAACCATGGGCTAATATTTACTGTAGTGACACTGGGCCTCCTACGGGCCATAGAAACAGTGGGCCTTCTACGGGACATAGAAACAGTAGGCCTTCTACGGGCCGTAGAAACAATGGGCCTTCTACGGGTCGTATCATCAATGGGCCTTATACGGGCCGTATGATCGATTGGCCAAACATGGGCCAATAACAGGCTGCATTATGGCCATAAACGGGCTAGAGTTGGAATCGTCCGTTCATGGGCCGACCGTAACGGGCCATCGTTAATAGGCCGTATTTGATGACGCTATGAAAACGGCCCAACGTATTAACGGACCACAAACGGGCCGACTGTAACCACAGGCTGAATTTGGCCCACAAGCAGAAAATGACAGTAACGGGCCGTAAGTAAATGAATGCTAGAAATGAGCCCAAGAATAAATGGGCTCTGAGAAGGCTGAAAGATAACATGGGCTGGAAACGGCCCAACGGAATAACGGGCCGTTAATGGGTATAAAGTGATACATTGTTCATTACGGGCCAGTTTCACCACGGGCCGTTAATGGGTGTAAAGTGATGCACTGTTCATTACGGGCCAGTTTCACCACGGGCCATTAATAGGCCAAGAGTTACATAGGGCCTCATATGGGCCGAAAGACGTCATGGGCCATACATGGGCCAGAAGTGAAAAGGGGCTGGAATCATATTGGATGGCCCAGATGACGCTACTGGGCCTAATTCGGATAGGGTGTAACGGGCCTTGGGTTAGCGGGCTGTAAATGGGCTATATGCGAACAGGTCGTTAACAGGCTTTCCATGGGCCGGCCCGCCACCTTCTGACCAAGTCAAACGGGCCGGCCTTTTCACAGGAATGGGCCTCTATTGGGCCATGCCACGTGTCGACGTATCATAGGCGCCTATCTGACCCACTGACGAGCTGACATGTGTTTCGTCCAGCCAATAAGAATTTTCGTGTGGAAATTTCCCATTGGTCGGGGCTGTTAACGGGTTATCGGATCCAAAACCGGACCCAATAGCTTAACGGTGTTCCGTTATGGTGGATGCCACGTGTCGGTCACCCTTGACGAAAGCACTTCTGTGACGCGCGATTTATCATCATGGAAGTGGACACTTCCGTGATGATAATTTTGGTAATGTCATGGAACACTTCTACGACAGCACATGTATGACTATCTTGATTCTGTCATAAATTTGTCATGGATGTACATGCATGACAAAAACATGACCTACTATGACAAACACGTATCATCACAAAAGTGTATTTTTTTGTAGTGCTAGTTCATCTCTTGTATCCAATTCTTATCTCCAAGTCCGGGATTGGTGCTAGTAGGTTGCTAGCAGTGTTAATTACTCCTTGTAGTTGATGCTAGCTGGTTTAATTGGTGGAAGATCATATGTTCAGATCCTATATGCATATTAATACCCCTCTGATTATGAACATGTCTATGCTTTGTGAGTAGTTACTTTTGTTCCTGACATGGGAGAAGTCTTGCTATTAGTAGTCATGTGAATTTGGTATTCGTTCGATATTTTGATGAGATGTATGTTGTCTCTCCTCTAGTGGTGTTATGTGAACGTCGACTACATGACACTTCACCATTATTTGGGCCTATAGGAAGGCATTGGGAAGTAATAAGTAGATGATGGGTTGCTAGAGTGACAGAAGCTTAAACCCTAGTTTATGTGTTGCTTCGTAAGGGGCTGATTTGGATCCATATGTTTCATGCTATGGTTAGCTTTACCTTAATACTTTTGTTGTATTTGCGGACGCTTGCAATAGAGGTTAATCACAAGTGGGATGCTTGTCCAAGTAAGGGCAGCACCCAAGCACCGGTCCACCCACATACCAAATTATCAAAGTACCAAACACGAATCATATGAACGTGATGAAAACTAGCTTGACGATATTCCCGTGTGTCCTCGGGAGCACTTTACATCATATAAGAGTTTTTCCAGGCTTGTCCTTTGCTACAAAAAGGATTGGGCCACCTTGCTACACATTATTTACTTTTGCTACTTGTTGCTCGTTACAAATTATCTTATCACAAAACTATCTGTTACCACTTATTTCAGTACTTGCAGAGAATACCTTGCTGGAAACCGCTTATCATTTCCTTCTGCTCCTCGTTGGGTTCGACACTCTTACTTATCGAAAGGACTACGATAGATCCCCTATACTTGTGGTTCATCAAGACTCTTTTCTGGCGTCGTTGCCGGGGAGTGAAGCGCCTTTGGTAGGTGGAATTTGGTAAGGAAAAATTTATATAGTGTGCTGAAATTTACTGTCACTTATTACCATGGAAGGTAATCCTCTGAGGGGCTTGTTCGGGGTATCTTCACCCCGACCAGTAGAGCAAAGAGTTGCTCCTCAACCTACTGAACCTACTGAAAATGAAAACGAAAGTGAAAATGCTTGCTTTGAAGTTCCTTCGGGTATGATAGAAGAACTGCTAGCTAATCCTTTTCTAGGAGATGGAACAAAATATCCTGATGAACATTTGATATATGTGGATCAAGTTTGTGGATTATTTAAGCTTGCAGGTGTACCCGGAGATGTTGTTAAGAAGAAGGTCTTCCCCTTATCTTTGAGGGGAGATGCATCGACATGGTATAGGCTATGTGATGATATGAGGTCTTGGAATTACAAACGATTGAAATTGGAATTTCATCAGAAGTTTTATCCTATGCATCTTGTTCATCGTGATTGCAATTTTATATATAATTTTTGGCCTCGCGAAGGAGAAAGCATCGCTCAAGCTTGGGGGAGGCTTAAATCAATGTTATATTCATGCCCCAATCATGAGCTCTCAAGAGAAATGATTATTCAAAAATTTTATGCTCGGCTTTCTGGTAACAATCACACCATGCTTGATACTTCTTGTGCTGGCGCTTTTATGATGAAGACTATTGAATTCAAACGGGATTTATTGGAAAGAATTAAACGCAACTCTGAAGATTGGGACCTCGACAATGGTAAGGAGTCAGGTATGACACCTAGTTTTGATTGTGTTAAATCTTTTATGGATACCGATATTTTTTGTAAATTTAGCACTAAATATGGACTTGACTCTGAGATAGTAACTTCTTTCTGTGAATCTTTTGCTGCTTATGTTGATCTCCCCAAGGAGAAGTGGTTTAAATATTATCCTCCCATAGAAGTAAAAGTAGCTGCACCTGTTAAAGTTGAAGAAAATACTATCACTTATAATGATCCTATTGTTCCTACTTCTTATGTTGAGAAACCACCTTTCCCTGTTAGGATAAAGGATCATGCTAAAGCTTCAACTGTGGTTCATAAAATAAATATTAAAACATATACCCCTCCTGAGCAAGTTAAAGTTGAACCTAATATTGCTATTGTTAAAGATCTCTTGTCTGATAATATAGATGGGCATGTTATTTATTTCTGTAATGAAACTGCTAGAATTGCTAAACCCCGTGATAAAGATAAACCTAGACCTGTGGTAGGCATGCCTGTTATTTCTGCTAAAATAGGATATCATTGTTATCATGGCTTATGTGATATGGGTGCTAGTTCTAGTGCAATACATTATTCCTTATACAAAGAAGTTATGCATGATATTGCACCTGCTAAGATGGAAGATATTGATGTCACAATTAAACTTGCCAATAGAGATACTATTTCAGCAATGGGAATTGTTAGAGATGTTGAAGTCTTGTGTGGGAAAACTAAATATCCTGCTAATTTTCTTGTTCATGGTTCCCCACAAGATAGCTTTTGTCCCATTATATTTGGTAGGCCCTTCCTAAATACTGTTAATGCTACCATAGATTGCAAAAGGGATGTTGTTACTATCGGTTTAGATGATATGACTCATGAATTTAATTCTTCTAAATTTAGTAGACAACACCGCGAAGAAGAATTACCTAGTAAGGATAAAATTATTGGTCTTGCTTCTATTGCCGTACCTCCTAGTGATCCTATAGAACAATACTTGCTAGACCATGAAAATGATATGTTTATGAATGAAAGAAGGAAATTAGATGAAGTATTCTTTAAACAGGAACCTATTCTGAAAAACAATTTACCTGTTGAAATCCTAGGGGATCCTCCTCCACCAAAGGGTGATCCTGTGTTTGAGCTTAAACCGTTACCTGATACTCTTAAATATGCTTATCTTGATGAGAAAAAGATATATCCTGTTATTATTAGTGCTAACATTTCAGAACATGAAGAAGAGAGATTATTGAAAACTCTGAAGAAGCACCGTGCTGCTATTGGGTATACTCTTGATGATCTTAAGGGCATTAGTCCCACTCTATGTCAACATAAAATTAATTTGGAAGAAGATGCTAAACCAGTTTGCGATCATCGACGCCGGTTGAATCCTAAAATGAAAGAAGTGGTAAGAAAGGAGACACTAAAGCTCCTTGAGGCAGGTCTAATTTATCCCGTTGCTGATAGTCAGTGGGTAAGCCCTGTCCATTGTGTCCCTAAGAAGGGAGGTATTACTATTGTTCCTAATGATAAAGATGAATTGATTCCTCAAAGAATTATTAAAGGTTATAGAATGGTAATTGATTTCCGCAAATTAAATAAGGCTACTAAAAAAGATCATTACCCCTTACCTTTTATCGATCAAATGCTAGAAAGATTATCTAAACATACACATTTTTGCTTTCTAGATGGTTATTCTGGTTTCTCTCAAATACCTGTGTCAGCCAAAGATCAATCAAAGACTACTTTTACATGCCCTTTTGGTACTTTTGCTTATAGATGTATGCCTTTCGGTTTATGTAATGCACCTGCTACCTTTCAAATATGCATAATGGCTATATTCTCTGACTTTTGTGAAAAGATTTGTGAGGTTTTCATGGACGACTTTTCCGTCTATGGATCTTCTTTTGATGATGGCTTGAGCAACCTTGATCGAGTTTTGCAGAGATGGAAAGAAACTGATCTTGTCTTGAATTGGGAAAAGTGCCACTTTATGGTTAATGAAGGTATTGTCTTGGGGCATAAAGTTTCTGAAAGAGGTATTAAAGTTGATAAAGCCAAGGTTGATGCTATTGAAAAGATGCCATGTCCCAAGGACATCAAAGGTATAAGAAGTTTCCTTGCTCATGTCGGTTTTTATAGGAGGTTCTTTAAGGACTTCTCAAAAATCTCTCGGCCTCTGACTAATTTATTACAAAAAGATATACCATTTGTTTTTGATGATGACTGTGTAGAAGCATTTGAAATACTTAAGAAGGCATTGATCTCTACACCTATTGTTCAGCCACCTGATTGGAATTTACCCTTTGAGATTATGTGTGATTCTAGTGATTATGCTGTAGGTGCTGTTCTAGGACAAAGAGTTGATAAGAAACTAAATGTTATTCAATATGCTAGTAAACCTCTAGACAATGCTCAAAGAAATTATGCTACTACTGAAAAAGAATTCTTAGCAGTTGTATTTGCTTGTGATAAGTTTAGACCTTATATTGTTGATTCTAAAGTAACTATTCACACTAATCATGTTGCTATTAAATATCTTATGGAAAAGAAAGATGCTAAACCTAGACTTATTAGATGGGTTCTCTTACTACAAGAATTTGATTTGCATATTGTTGATAGAAAAGGAGCTGAGAACCCCGTTGCAGACAACTTGTCTAGGTTAGAAAATGTGCTTGATGACCCACTACCTATTGATGATAGTTTTCTTGATGAGAACTTAAATGTCATAAATTCTTCTCATACTACTCCATGGTATGCTGATTATGCTAATTACATTGTTGCTAAGTTTATACCACCTAGTTTCACAGACCAGCAAAAGAAAAAGTTCTTCTATGATTTGAGGCATTACTTTTGGGATGACCCACATCTTTATAAAGAAGGAGTAGATGGTGTTATTAGACGTTGTGTACCTGAGCATGAACAGGAACAGATCCTACGCAAGTGTCACTCCGAAGCTTATGGAGGACACCATGCTGGAGATAGAACTGCACATAAGGTACTGCAATCTGGTTTTTATTGGCCTACTCTCTTCAAGGATGCCTGTAAGTTTGTCTTATCTTGTGATGAATGTCAAAGAATTGGTAATATTAGTAGACGTCAAGAAATGCCTATGAATTATTCACTTGTTATTGAACCATTTGATGTTTGGGGCTTTGACTATATGGGACCTTTTCCTTCCTCTAATGGTACACATATTTTAGTTGTTGTTGATTATGTTACTAAGTGGGTAGAAGCTATTACAACTAGTAGTGTTTATCATAACACTTCTATTAAAATGCTTAAAGAAGTTATTTTTCCAAGATTTGGAGTCCCAAGATATTTAATGACTGATGGTGGTTCACATTTTATTCATGGTGTTTTCTGTAAAATTCTTGATAAATATGATGTTAATCATAGAATTGCATCTCCTTATCACCCTCAGTCTAGTGGTCAAGTAGAATTGAGTAATAGAGAACTTAAATTAATTTTGCAAAAGACTGTTAATAGGTCTAGAAACAATTGGTCCAAGAAACTTGATGATGCATTATGGGCCTATAGAACTGCATATAAAAATCCTATGGGTATGTCTCCGTATAAAATGGTCTATGGCAAAGCATGTCACTTACCTCTCGAACTAGAACATAAGGCTTATTGGGCTATTAAAGAACTTAATTATGATTTTAAACTTGCCGGTGAGAAGAGGTTATTTGATATTAGCTCACTTGATGAATGGAGAACCCAAGAATACGAAAATGCCATGTTGTTTAAAGAAAAAGTTAAAAGATGGCATGACAAAAGGATACAAAAGCGTGAGTTTAATGTAGGTGATTATGTATTGCTATACAACTCTCGTTTAAGATTTTTTGCAGGAAAACTTCTCTCTAAATGGGAAGGTCCTTACATTATCGAGGAGGTCTACCGTTCGGGTGCCATAAAAATCAACAACTTCGAAGGCACAAATCCGAAGGTGGTGAACGGTCAAAGAATCAAACATTATATCTCAGGTAATCCCATAAATGTTGAAACCAATGTTATCGAAACCGTAACCCCGGAGGAATACATAAGGGACACTTTCCGGAACGTTTCAGACTCCGAAAAGGAATAGGTATGTGGTACTGTAAGTAAACCGACTCCAAAACTGTTTTAAGGCAATATTTATTCGTTTTGGAATATTTAGAAAAATAGAAAAATAAGCAGCAGTCCGGGAAGGACATGAGGGCTCCACGAGGGTGGAGGGCGCGCCCTACCCTACTGGGCGCGCCCCCTACCTCGTGGGCACCTCATGTGCTCTCCGGACTCCGTTTCGTACACGATACATATTTTGGTCGGTAAAAATTCATTATATAATCTCCCGGGGGTTTTGACTCCCGTATCACGCAAAAATCTCTTGTCTTTGTTTCGAGCTGTTTTTCTGACAGATATAGGTTATCATGGCGTCTTCAAGTGCTCCCAAGGACAAGTTCTTTGAGAAGGTCATCAACCCTTACCTCGCGGAGGTGCAGCGACACCCTCAAACCATTGAGATGCGTGATGGGTTGCTGCACATCTGTGATGCTGAGGGACCGAAGGGGACCGGAAGCGTAGAGACGAGGCTCGAAGCAATGGAGCAACAAGTTTTCAAGTGTCAGGGGATGGTGGAGCATGGACTCAACTCCAACCACATGATGATCGCAGAGTTCACCAACAAACACAAGCTGGATGCCGACAACATCGGGGAGACCATCTTCAAGCTTCACGAGAAAATTGAGCACCTTCAAGCTCAAATCTATGACCTGCAAAACCAAAACTGTGAGTATGAATATAGATTCAAAAGGATGAGTTTGGCTGCAGATTTGAGGATCCCGGAGACTCAGTCATCTTTCTATGATGGTGAGCCTATGCCTCGAAAGAAGGATGACAAGCCTACGCCATCAACAAAATCACCACCATCTCCACCAACAAAGAAGAATTGAGTATCTGGTATGGGCACTCCACTTGGCAACTGCCAAGCTTGGGGGAGTGCCCCGGTATCGTATCACCATCACTTTTATCTTTACCATTTTTCTTAGTTCGATCCTTTTGGTAATATCTTGATCTAGTAGAATAAAAGTTCTTAGTATGATCTAGTTGTGAGTTTTGCTTTATTATCCTTCTATGTAATCGAGTCCGTGAGCTATATAATAAAGATTAGTGTTGAGTCAAGGGCTTGATTATTTTTTCCATGATCCTAAAGGAATAAAAGAAAAGAGAAAGAAATAAAAAGAAACAAAGAGATCATATGAGTCTTATGGAGAGTAATGAGCTCACATAGAAAGAGTATGATGAATAAAAGTTGTTGAGAGGTGACAAACACAGTTTTGGTCATCGTTGCAATTAATAGGAAGTAATAAAGAAAGAGAAGTCTTCACATATAAATATACTATCTTGGACATCTTTTATGATTGTGAGCACTCATTAAAATATGACATGCTAAAGAGTTGACATTGGACAAGGAAGACAACGTAATGGGTTATGTTTTCTTACATCTGAGATAAATTATATTGTCTTGGATTTTCCAACATGATGAGCTTGCCTTTCCGCCAAATTCATTGCACCAAGTAGAGATACTACTTTCGCTTCCAAATACTATTAAACCAGTCTTGCCATAAGAGTCCACCATATCTACCTATGGATTGAGCAAGATCCATCAAGTAAGTTGTCATCGGTGCAAGCAATAAAAATTGCTCTCTAAATATGTATGATTGATTGGTGTGGAGGAAATAAGCTTTATACGAGCGTGTGATATGGAAGTAATAAAAGCGACAGACTGCATAATAAAGGTCCATATCACAAGTGGCAATATAAAGTGACGTTCTTTCACATTAAGATTTTGTGCATCCAAACCATAAAAGTGCATGGCAACCTCTGCTTCCCTCTGCGAAGAGCCTATCTTTTACTTTTATCTCCTACATTGCATAAGAGTCATGGTGATCTTCACCCTTCCTTTTTACATTTTATCCTTTGGCAAGCACAATATGTTGGAAAGATCCTGGTTTACATGGCTAATTGGATGTGAGTTTTCATGAACTATTACTATTGACATTACCCTTGAGGTAAAACGTTGGGAGGCAAAACTATAAGCCCCTATATTTCTCTGTGTCCGATTAAAACTCCATACCCATAAGTATTGTGTGAGTGTCAGCAATTGTGAAAGATTATATGATAGTTGAGTATGTGGACTTGCTGAAAAGCTCTTATACATTGACTCTTTCCTATGGTATGATAAATTGCAATTGCTTCAATGACTGAGATTGTAGTTTGTTAGTTTTGAAAGCAGTTTACGATTCATACTTGATATTGTGATTGAATTATTACTCTAGCATTAGATATTATATGACAAAGAATTATGTAAGTTGCTGTTCTAAGAATGATCATGATGCCCTCATGTCTGTATTTTATTTTTATCGACACCTCTATCTCTAAACATGTGGACATATTTTTCGATTTCAGCTTTTCGCTTGAGGACAAGCGAGGTCTAAGCTTGGGGGAGTTGATACATCCATTTTGCATCATGCTTTTATATCGATATTTATTGCATTATGGGCTGTTATTACACATTATGTCACAATACTTATGCCTATTCTCTCTTATTTTACAAGGTTTACATAAAGAGGGAGAATGCCGGCAGCTGGGATTCTGGGCTGGAAAAGGAGCAAATATTAGAGATCTATTCTGCACAACTCCAAAAGTCCTGAAACTTCACGGAAGATGTTTTCCAAATATATAAAAAATACTGAGAGCAAGAACTTCACCAGGGGGGCCACACCCGTCCCACGAGGCTGGGGGCGCGCACCCCCCAGGGCGCACCCCCTACCTCGTCGGCCCCCTGGTGGCCCTCCGGTGACCATCTTCTGCTATATGGACTCTTTCGATGGGAAAAATCAGAAGCCATCTTCTCGGACGAAACTCCGCCGCCACGAGGCAGAACCTTGGCGGAACCAATCTAGGGCTCTAGTGGAGCTGTTCTGCCGAGGAAACTTCCCTCCCGGAGGGGGAAATCATCGCCATCGTCATCACCAACGCTCCTCTCATCGGGAGAGGGCAATCTCCATCAACATCTTCATCGGCACCATCTCATCTCAAAACCCTAGTTCATCTCTTGTATCCAATTCTTATCTCCATGTCCGGGATTGGTGCTAGTAGGTTGCTAGCAGTGTTAATTACTCCGTGTAGTTGATGCTAGTTGTTTTAATTGGTGGAAGATCATATGTTCAGATCCTATATGCATAATAATACCCCTCTGATTATGAACATGTCTATGCTTTGTGAGTAGTTACTTTTGTTCCTGAGGACATGGGAGAAGTCTTGCTATTAGTAGTCATGTGAATTTGGTATTCGTTCGATATTTTGATGAGATGTATGTTGTCTCTCCTCTAGTGGTGTTATGTGAACGTCGAATACATGACACTTCACCATTATTTGGGCCTAGAGGAAGGCATTGGGAAGTAATAAGTAGATGATGGGTTGCTAGAGTGACAGAAGCTTAAACCCTAGTTTATGCATTGCTTCGTAAGGGGCTGATTTGGATCCATATGTTTCATGCTATGGTTAGCTTTACCTTAATACTTTTGTTGTATTTGTGAATGCTTGCAATAGAGGTTAATCATTAGTGGGATGCTTGTCCAAGTAAGGGCAGCACCCAAGCACTGGTCCACCCACATACCAAATTATCAAAGTACCGAACGCGAATCATATGAACGTGATGAAAACTAGCTTGACGATATTCCCATGTGTCCTCGGGAGCGATTTACATCATATAAGAGTTTTTCCAGGTGAGGGAGTCCTGGATTAGGGGGTATCCGGACAGACGAATTATATCCTTTGGCCGGACTATTGGACTATGAAGATACAAGATTGAAGACTTCGTCCCGTGTCCGGATGGGACTCTCCTTGGCGTGGAAGGCAAGCTTGGCAATACGGATATGTAGATCTCCTTCCTTGTAACCGACTCTGTGTAACCCTAGCCCCCTCCTGTGTCTATATAAACCAAAGGGTTTAGTCCGTAGGACAACATACAATCATACCATAGGCTAGCTTCTAGGGTTTAGCCTCTCTGATCTCGTGGTAGACCAACTCTTGTACTACTCATATTATCAAGAATAATCAAGAAGGAAGTAGGGTTTTACCTCCATCAAGAGGGCCCGAACCTGGGTAAAACATCGTGTCCCCTGCCTCCTGTTTTGATCCGCCTTAGACGCACAGTTCAGGACCCCCTACCCGAGATCCGCCAGTTTTGACACCGACATTGGTGCTTTCATTGAGAGTTCCTATGTGTCGTCACCGTTAGGCTTGATGGCTCCTTCAATCATCAATAGCGATGCAGTCTAGGGTGAGACTTTTCTCCCCGGACAGATCTTTGTATTCGGCGGCTTCGCCCTGCGGGCCAACTCGCTTGGCCATCTGGAGCAGATCGAGAGTTACGCCCCTGGCCACCAGGTCAAGTTTGGAAGACTAAACTACACGGCCGACATCCGCGGAGACTTGATCTTCGACGGATTAGAGCCCCTATGGAGTGCGCTGCAGGGTCACGATGAGCATGATTTAGCTCTACCATCAGACAGAGTTCAGGAGACCGCACCGGCAACCGCTCCGACCCTCAATTCGGAGCCAATTGCACCATCCATGGACAGGCGGATAGACCCCACCACGGAGGCCATATTCTCAGCGGCGATCGAGCCGAGTATCGACCTTACCCTTCACGGGAGCCGTGACGCCGAATTGTCGGATTCTTCCCCGGCCACAGACTCCGAACCGCCTGCGCCCGTGCCTATCGAATCCGACTGGGCGCCGATCATGGAGTTCACCTCCGTGGATATCTTTCAGCACTCGCCCTTCGGTGACATATTGAACTCATTAAGGTCTCTCTCCTTGTCAGGAGAGTCCTGGCCGAACTATGTCCAGCAGGATTGGGATGCGGATGACGAAGAAATTTGCCGCCCACCCACCACCCACTTAGTAGCCACTGTCGATGATTTGACCGACACGCTCGACTTCGACTCCGAAGACATCGACGGTATGGACGACAATGTGGGAGACGAACAGGAACCACTGCCCACAGGGCACTGGACAGCCACCTCATCATATGATATATACATGGTGGACACACCCAAAGAAGGCAATGGCGACGGGCCAGCGGAGGATGACCCCTCCAAGAAGCAACCCAAGCGCCGACGTCAGTGGCACCGCTCTAAGTCTCGCCAAAGCAAAAGCAGTGATACCGACACAGGAGATAATAGCACTCCGGACAGTGCCGAAGATGACAACAATCCCCTCCAGCAAGATTTAGAGCAGGAGGATGGAGAAGCTAGCCCTCCCGAGAGAGCGGCAGATGGAGAGGCGGAGGATGATAATTACATGCCTCCCTCCAAAGATGAGGCAAGCCTCGACGATGATGAATTTGTCGTGCCTGAGGATCCCGTCGAGCAAGAGCGCTTCAAGCGCCAGCAAAATAGCCTTAAGAAAAAGCAACAACAGCTTCAAGCTGATCAAGATTTTCTAGCGGACAGATGGACTGAAGTCCTCACGGCCGAGGAATATGAACTCGAACGCCCCTCCATGAGTTACCAAAAGCGCAGGTTGCTACCCCGACTAGAGGAGGAAGCATTAAAACATACATCTCCAGCGTATGACGCAGCTGATCGGCCACCTCGTGGCCGCGACAGAGAGGCATTTCAGCCAAAAGCTCAGCCCACACCCCGACGCCACTCAAATAAAAATGTCAAGGCACGGGGAAACACGCTAGACCTGCGAGACGCATTGGAGGACAAAGCAAAACACGCAAGATCGATCTACGGATCACGAGGGCGCGCCACTACGCGGGACGATAACCGTCACGCTGGATACAGTAAAAGTAAATCTGGCCGGGCCGAACACAGCGGACAAGACTCATTTGAGCTGCGTCGCCACATAGCCCATTACAGAGGCGCCGCACACCCCCTATGCTTCACAGATGAAGTAATGGATCACCAAATCCCAGAGGGTTTCAAACCTGTAAATATCGAATCATACGACGGCACAACAGATCCTGCGGTATGGATCAAGGACTTTCTCCTGCACATCCACATGGCCCGTGGTGACGATCTACACGCCATCAAATACCTCCCACTTAAACTCAAAGGACCAGCTCGGCATTGGCTCAACAACCTGCCAGCAGAATCCATTGGCTGTTGGGAAGATCTGGAAGCCGCATTCCTCGACAACTTCCAGGGCACTTATGTGCGACCACCAGATGCCGATGACTTGAGCCACATAATTCAGGAGCCAGAGGAATCGGCCAGGCAATTCTGGACACGGTTCCTGACAAAGAAAAATCAAATCATCGACTGTCCAGATGCAGAGGCCCTAGCAGCTTTTAAGCACCACATCCGCGACGAGTGGCTCGCCCGGCACCTTGGCCAGGAAAAGCCGAAATCTATGGTAGCCCTCATGACACTCATGACCCGCTTTTGCGCGGGAGAAGACAGCTGGCTGGCTCGTAGCAATAATATATCAAAGAACCATGGTACTTCGGATACCAAGGATAGCAATGGCAGGTCATGTCGCAACAAACACAAGCGCCGCATCAACAACGACAATACCGAGGATACGGCAGTCAAAGCCAGATTCAGAGGCTCTAAACCCGGTCAGCGGAAAAAGCCATTCAAAAGAAGCACCCCGGGCCCGTCCAGTTTGGACCGTATACTCGATCGCTCGTGTCAAAATACACGGCACCCCCGACAAGCTAGCCAACCACACCAACAGGGAATGTTGGGTGTTCAAGCAGGCCGGCAAGTTAAATGTCAAAAACAAAGATAAGGGGTCACATAGTGACGACGAGGAGGAGCCCCGGCTGCCGAACACCGGAGGACAGAAGAGGTTCCCCCCACAAGTGCGGACGGTGAACATGATATACGCAACCCACATCCCCAAGAGGGAGCGGAAGCGTACGCTAAGGGACGTATATGCGTTGGAGCCAGTCGCCCCAAAGTTCAACCCATGGTCCTCCTGTCCGATCACCTTCGATCGCAGGGACCACCCGACTACTATCTGTCATGGTGGATTCGCCGCACTGGTCCTAGACCCAATCATCGACGGATTTCACCTCACTCGAGTCCTCATGGACGGTGGCAGCAGCCTGAGCCTGCTTTATCATGACACAATGCGCAAAATGGGTATAGACCCCTCAAGGATCAAACCCAGAAAAATGACCTTCAAAGGCGTCATACCAGGTGTAGAGGCCCATTGCACAGGCTCAGTCACACTGGACGTGGTCTTCGGATCCCCGGATAACTTCCGAAGTGAGGAGTTAATCTTCGATATAGTCCCGTTCCGTAGTGGCTATCATGCACTGCTCGGGCGAACCGCATTTGCGAGATTCAATGCAGTACCACATTATGCATACCTCAAGCTCAAAATGCCAGGACCTCGGGGGGTCATCACAGTCAATGGAAACACAGAGCACTCTCTCCGCACGGAGGAGCACACTGCGGCCCTCGCAGCAGAAGCAAAAAGCAGCCTCTTAAGGCAATCCACCAGTTCGGCGATTAAAGACCCGGACACCTTCAAGCGCGCCCGGAGTAATCGGCAACAAGAGCGCCTGGCATGTTCCGAGCTCACATAGCAATGTGGCCCCCACCCCAGTCCCAGCCAAACGGCAAAATCTGTGCCACGCGTACATAATTACGCATTGAAAATACCATGGCCACAGGTGGGGAGGGGGCACGACTACGGCACGCCCCAAGACGCAGCTCAACCGCACTAGGGGCTTCCCATTTTGTTATTTTTCTCTCTTTCAGGACTTTAATCTCTTGAAACCCCGTCCGGCAGTATGATTGCCGGACACACGATGCAACAACCAAGGAGGCAGAAAGCTTCGTCGCACCATGGAACTCCCAGGTGGTCTCTAATAACGAGTGAAATACTTGCTTTAAATACCATTCCTCAGCTTGCCCTTGGAGGGGACATGTCAAATAGTCCTACTTTTTGCTTATCGCACTACTTGTATCATTCTGCTTCGACGCACCTTTTTGAATAACCAATGCATAGCACTAGACTATTACCGCATTCTCTATTCTTTTTTTATATATATGTTCATTCATGACATTCAGCACCCGTACACTCGGTATGGCCAATATGCCAGGGGCTTAAGCGTACCCCATAATACGGCGTGAGAAGTCCGAACACTTTCGACAGTGCGGCACCCCGAACTTATAGCATTATATGCATCAGCTCCAAATCATGTCTTGGGTCAATAGTTGGGTTTGCCCGGCTCCCATGTTTTAGTACCTTATGTTCCGCTAAATCGGCTAAGGTAGCACTGGGAGAACTACTGCGATTGTGCCCCGGTTCATCTGGGCAAGCACCTCAGTAGAGAAAGCTAAAACTGACTATCATGATAAGGCGAGAGATGGTCGCTGTTCGAGAGGTCTCGAGTCCCTAAAGACTTATGCCGCTTAGAGCGAGGAGTCGGCTTTGTCCGGCTTAAGGCGTGTATAGCGCCCCGAATTCGGCCTTCCGAATACTAGGGGCTTCGCCAAAATTTAAAATTGAAGACTTCTATGGCTAGGTGAGAGTGATAAAGCATTATAGTCCGATTGCCTTGTTCGTTGTGCTGAGCACCTCCCTCGAAGGACCCAACAATGGGAACAAGAGTGCTCAGATTTATCCCGAACACCCCAGCACTCGTGGCATGGGGGCAGAAGCCGACGACTAGCCATCTCTCAGATTTAATAAACAGCCGCACAGAAGGTAATATTTTAAATTCAAACAAGTGTTGCATAGCGCATATGAACAAGTTTTCATAATACAGGATCACACGAGCAAGTTCATTCAAAAATTACATCCTTCGCACACTCGTCCACCACAAGACGGGCACCCTTCAGGACACCCTCATAATACATTTCGGGGTGGTGATGCTCCTTGCCCTGCGGCGGCCCCTCCTTCACCAGCTTCTTGACGTCCATCTTGGCCCAGTGCACCTTCGCACGGGCAAAAGCCCGGCGTGCACCTTCGATGCAGACGGACCGCTTTATGACCTCCAGCCGTGGGCAGGCATCCACAAGCCACCTCACCAGGCCGAAGTAGCTGTTGGGAAGGGAGTCGTCAGGCCACATCCGGACTATAAGGCCCCTCATGGCCTGTTCGGCCGCCTTGTGCAGCTCGACCAGTTGCATCAGCTGGTCGCTCACAGGCATCGGGTGTTCGGTCCCAGTATACTGAGACCAGAACAACTTCTCCGTCGAGCTTCCCTCCTCGGCCTGGTAATACTTCGCGGCATCCGACATGCTGCGGGGCAAATCTGCGAATGCTCCTGGAGAGCTCCAGACTCGGGTAAGTAACAAGTAATTTACTTTCACATGCTTGCTTTGCATATTGAAGGCCTTACCCGCTGCTATCTTCCTCATCGCCTCAATTTCTTGGAGGGACTTTTGGGCTTCAGCCTTGGCATTCTTTGTGCTCTCGAGGGCCGCGGCAAGCTTGGACTCTCGCATCTTTGAGTCAAGCTCCAAAGCCTCGTGCTTCTTCACGAGAGCCTGGAGCTCTTGCTGCACCTCGCCCACCCGTGCCTCTTGTTTTTCCCGCTCGGTGCGCTCCTTGGCTGCTTTGTTTTCGGCCTCGGACATCGCTTGCTTCAGGGTCGCCACTTCGGTCGTGGCCCCTGGCACATCCATGATGATCCTATCATTTTGCAACCGCATCTTTTATATATATATATATGGACAAGGCATTACTTACCTTTGTTCTCCTCGAGCTGCCTCTTGGCAAGACCGAGCTCTTTCACGGACCACTTGAGGTTCTGCCTCAGTGCAGCGACCTCCGCAGTCAGTGCGGCAGAGGTCAGCAGCGAAGCCAGCATACGCATATATATACTTATATTAGACTCCTGCGGATATTATTTGATCCTCTATTCGGCTTTTCTTTGTGAACACCAAACAGAGCATCAGGGGCTACTGTCTATGCGATAATATTTTCCTATATATTAAATACTTACCTCAAAGCCTGTTAGGCCTTATACAATGGGAGATGCTTAGGGGAGCTGCTTAGAAAAATAATCCGAGATTTTCTGAAGCATCGGTGCCTATTTCTACAAAAGAGATGCTTAGTTAAGCGTCTACCCTATACAAATAAGCATCGGTGCTTAAGAAAAGCCTAGTTTATTTCTCTAAGGACCTCTCTAAGCATCTCCCATTGTACAAGGCCTTAGAAGGATGGCACATGCTTCAGTCAGTCCGCTCTTGGCGGACTGAACCTTCTTGATCACCGCACTCATAATAGTGCGGTGCGCTTCGTCGATGGAAGCGCCGCGAAGCGCTCCCAGCAGGTTGTCCGGTGCCTCTGGATGGACAGAGGTCACCGGCACGGCGGCTTGCCCCTCTTGGAAGGGGGCCGCCTGCCGGAGTCCGGAACCACTAGAGGTTCCGGCGTGCCGTGCGGCTGGGGGCCGAACTTGGAGCCCTTAGGAGTCTTGCTCCCTTCGCGCCTGGAGTCCGGAAGGTCGCCTTGAGGCGCCTCCGGGATTGTCTCCCCCCGGCTCAATGCCCCTCGAGACAGTACCTCGACATCGTCCGAAGGGCGAGGAGAGGAGGCGGTTGGAAGTGTATCACTATCCATATCCGACGAGTCCAAGGAACCGTCCGACGAGGATACGTCGATACGGGCTCGGGGCAGACTGCATAATCATATTTGACGTTAGGAGAAGCAGTGCAACAAAAGTATGCTATGAGTTACTCTGGTATCCGAATACTTACGACTTCGCCAGGGGATTGGCCCTGAGTAGCCACTCGTCTTTGCCGTCGGCGGCGGTGGTGGAACAGTCCGGAAGGAGAGTCCTTCCCTTCTTGGACCCTTCGGCCTCCCCGGTTGGGGCGGCCTTCCTTTTCTTGTCTCCCCCGGCTGGAGGGGGGAATCTTCATCTTCCTCCTCCTCATTTTCACGGGAGGAGTGTGTCTCGGAGTTATCGGATGATGTGTCTGATACCACCTGGCACCGGGAACTCTTTCGGGTTCCCGTGGCCTTCTTCTTGGTCTTCTCCGGCACGTCATAAGGAGCCGGAGTTCGCATCTCCGTCAGGAGAGCGTCTGCAGGGTCTTCGGGCAGAGGGGCCGGACAGTTAATCTGCTCCGATGTCTCCACCCAGTCCTGTCAAAGGAATGGGAGCTCAGACCCCGCACATGGTTAAGCTATGGGAAATAAATACCCTACCAGATGTACATAACTTACCGGATTCGCAGGGCGCTTCGCGCTTAGCCCACGGTCCTCGGTAAGAGAAGGGGGGACCTCGGCGCCCTTGAACAACACCTTCCAGACGTCCCTATGCGTCGTATCGAAGAGCTCGCGTAGAGTCCGGTGTTGGGCCGGGTCGAACTCCCATAAGTTGAAAGCCCGTTGTTGACACGGGAGGATCCGGCGGAAGAGCATGACCTGGACTATGTTGACAAGCTTAAGTTTCTTGCTTATCATGTTCCGGATACACTTCTAGAGTTCGTCCAGCTCCACCGATGAGCCCCAGGACAAGCCCTTCTCCTTCCAGGAAGTGAGCCGCGTGGGGATTCCGGATCGAAACACGGGGGCCGCCACCCAGTTGGTGCCATGCGGCTCGGTGATGTAGAACCACCCCAATTGCCACCCCTTTATGGTCTCCACTAAGGAGCCCTCGAGCCATGTAACGTTGGGTATTTTTCCCACCATGGCTCCGCCGCCTTCCGCTTGTTGGCTGCCTACTACCTTCGGCTTGATATTGAAGGTCTTCAGCCACATGCCGAAGTGGGGCCGGATGCGGAGGAAAGCCTCGCACACGACGATGAACGCCGAGATGTTGAGGATGAAATTCGGGGCCAGATCATGAAAGTCCAGCCCATAATAGAACATAAGGCCGCGGACGAATGGATGGAGGGGAAACCCCAGTCCGTGGACAAAGTGGGGGAGGAAAATCACCCTTTCGTAAGGTTCCGGGGTAGGGACAATCTGCCCCGCAGCTGGCAGCCGGTGCGCGATATCCGCGGCTAAGTATCCGACCCCATGTAGTTTATTGATGTGTCCCCCCGTGACGGAGGAGACCATCCACTTGCCCCCCGCTCCGGACATGTTTGGAGAGAGTTGAGGAGAAGGATGTGGACTTGGGCGCTGGAGCTCGAGTGCGCGAGAATGGATGAGCAAGGAGGAAGAAGGCGTGGGTAGAAAAAGGTGAAACCTTATCCCTTTATAAGGGCAGACGAAACTGTGCGCCCCCACCAGCCTGGTAAAACTCGCTTATCCCCCAAGCACCGTAATTGATGGCGCGGTTGGGTTACCCACGTCCGTATTGATGGGAATCCCGTAATAAGGGGACACGATCTCTGCTTCGACAAGACGTGCCAAGGAAACCGCCTCGCGAAACATGCTGAGATAGGTTATGAAAAACGATTCGAATAAAGACCTGGCTGTGGTGTGATGTCACGCTACGGGGTACGTCAGCAGATTAGATTTGTGGAAATAGTATTCTCTCTACGGTGGTATGTGGAACTTGTTTTGCAGAGCCGGACACGATCCTTGTGTTCAAAATCTTCTATGAAGTATTCGGGGGAGTAACCCGCCTTGCAATGCCGAAGACAATCTGCACGCCGAACTCATCGTCATTGAAGCCTGGTTCAGGGGCTATTGAGGGAGTCCTGGATTAGGGGGTATCCGGACAGCCGGATTATATCCTTTGGCCGGACTGTTGGACTAAGAAGATACAAGATTGAAGACTTCGTCCCGTGTCTGGATGGGACTCTCCTTGGCGTGGAAGGCAAGCTTGGCAATACAGATATGTAGATCTCCTTCCTTGTAACTGACTCTGTGTAACCCTAGCCCCCTCCGGTGTCTATATAAACCGGAGGGTTTAGTCCGTAGGACAACATACAATCATACCATAGGCTAGCTTCTACGGTTTAGCCTCTCCGATCTCGTGGTAGATCAACTCTTGTATTACTCATATTATCAAGAATAATCAAGCAGGACGTAGGGTTTTACCTCCATCAAGAGGGCCCGAACCTGGGTAAAACATCATGTCCCCTGCCTCCTGTTACCATCCGCCTTAGACGCACAGTTCGGGACCCCCTACCCGAGATCCATCGATTTTGACACCGACACCAGGCTTGTCCTTTGCTACAAAAAGGATTGGGCCACCTTGCTGCACCTTATTTACTTTTGTTACTTGATGCTCGTTACAACTTATCTTATCACAAAACTATCTGTTACCACTTATTTCAGTACTTGGAGAGAATACCTTGCTGGAAACCGCTTATCATTTCCTTCTGCTCCTCGTTGGGTTCGACACTCTTACTTACCAAAAGAACTACGATAGATACCCTATACTTGTGGGTCATCAATGACGGTGATGATGTTGCTACCGATGCAGGGCTTCGCCTAAGCACCGCTACGATATGATCGAGGTGGATTATGGTGGAGGGGGGCATCGCACACGGCTTGGAACAATCAACTTGTGTGTCCTAGGGTGCCCCCTACCCCATATATAAAGGAGCAAGGGGGAGGCCGGCCGGCCCTCTCTCTCTCCACTAAGGCCCATGTGGCCCATTACTTCTCCCGGGGGGTTCCGGTAACCCTCCGGCACTCTGGTTTTCTCCGAAATCACCCGGAACACTTCCGATATCCGAATATAGTCGTCCAATATATCAATCTTTATGTCTCGACCATTTCGAGACTCCTCGTCATGTCAATGATCACATCCAGGACTCTGAACTACCTTTGGTACATCAAATCACATAAACTCATAATATCGATCGTCATCGAACGTTAAGCATGCGGACCCTACCGGTTCGAGAACTATGTAGACATGACCGAGACACGTCTCCGGTCAATAACCAATAGCAGAACCTGGATGCTCATATTGGCTCCTACATATTCTATGAAGATCTTTATCGGTCAAACCGCATAACCACATATGTTGTTCCCTTTGTCATCGGTATGTTACTTGCCCGAGATTCGATCGTCAGTATCTCAATACCTAGCTCAATATCGTAATAGGAAAGTCTCTTTACTCTTTTCTGTAATGCATCATCCCGCAACTAACTCATTAGTTGCATTGCTTGCAAGGCTTATAGTGATGTGCATTACTGAGAGGGCCCAGAGATACCTCTCCGACAATCGGAGTGACAAATCCTAATCTCGATCTATGCCAACTCAACAAGTACCATTGGAGACACCTGTAGAGCACCTTTATAATCACCCAGTTACGTTGTGATGTTTGGTAGCACACAAAGTGTTCCTTCGGTAATCGGGAGTTGCATAATCTCATAGTCATAGGAACATGTATAAGTCATGAAGAAAGCAATAGCAGTAAACTAAAACGATCAAGTGCTAAGCTAACGGAATGGGTCAAGTCAATCACATCATTCTCCTAATGATGTGATCCCGTTTATCAAATTACAACTCATGTCTATGGTTAGGAAACATAATCATCTTTGATCAACGAGCTAGTCCAAGTAGAGGCATACTAGTGACACTCTGTTTGTCTATGTATTCACACATGTATTATGTTTCCGATTAATACAATTATAGCATGAATAATAAACATTTATCATGAAATAAGGAAACAAATAATAACTTTTATTATTGCCTCTAGGGAATATTTCCTTCAGTCTCCCACTTGCACTAGAGTCAATAATCTAGATTACACAGTAATGATTCTAACACCCATGGAGCCTTGTTGCTGATCATGTTTTGCTCGTCAGAGAGGTTTAGTCAACGGGTCTGCAACATTCAGATCCGTATGTATCTTGCAAATCTCTATGTCTCCCACATGGACTTGATCGCGGATGGAATTGAAGCGTCTCTTGATGTGTTTGGTTCTCTTGTGAAATCTGGATTCCTTTGCCAAGGAAATTGCACCAGTATTGTCACAAAAGATTTACATTGGACCCGATGCACTAGGTATGACACCTAGATCGGATATGAACTCCTTCATCCAGACTCCTTCATTTGCTGCTTCCGAAGCAGCTATGTACTCCACTTCACACGTAGATCCCTCCATGATGCTTTGTTTAGAATTGCTCCAATTGACAGCTCCACCGTTCAATATAAACACATATCCGGTTTGCGATTTAGAATCATCCAGATTAGTGTCAAAGCTTGCATCGACGTAACCATTTACGACGAGCTCTTTGTCACCTCCATAAATGAGAAACATATCCTTAGTCCTTTTCAGGTATTTCAGGATGTTCTTGACTGTTGTCCAGTGATCCACTCCTGGATTACTTTGGCACCTCCCTGCTAAACTAATAGCAAGGCCACATCAGGTCTGCTACACAGCATTGCATACATGATAGAGCCTATGGGTGAAGCATAGGGAACACTTTTCATCTTCTCTCCATCTTCTGCAGTGGTCGGGCATTGAGTCTTACTCAACTTCACACCTTGTAACACAGGCAAGAACCCTTTCTTAGCTTGATCCATTTTGAACTTCTTCAAAACTTTATCAAGGTATGTGCTTTGTGAAAGTCCAATTAAGCGTCTTGATCTATCTCTATAGATCTTGATGCCCAATATATAAGCAGCTTCACCGAGGTCTTTCATTGAAAAACTCTTATTCAAGTATCCTTTTATGCTATCCAGAAATTCTATATCATTTCCAATCAACAATATGTCATCCACATATAATATTAGAAATGCTATAGAGCTCCCACTCACTTTCTTGTAAATACAAGCTTCTCCAAAAGTCTGTATAAAACCATATGCTTTGATCACACTATCAAAACATTTATTCCAACTCAGAGAGGCTTGCACCAGTCCATGAATGGATTGCTGGAGCTTGCACACTTTGTTAGCACCCTTTGGATCGATAAAACCTTCAGGTTGCATCATATACAACTCTTCTTCCAGAAATCCATTCAAGAATGAAAGTCTTCACATCCATTTGCCAAATTTCATAATCATAAAATGCGGCAACTGCTAACATGATTCGGACGGACTTAAGAATCGCTACGGGTGAGAAGGTCTCATCGTAGTCAACTCCTTGAATTTGTCGAAAATCTTTAGCAACAAGTCGAGCTTTGTAGATAGTAACGTTACCGTCAGCGTCAGCCTTCTTCTTGAAGAACCATTTATTCTTGATGGCTTGCCGATCATCGGGCAAGTCAACCAAAGTCCACACTTTGTTCTCATACATGGAGTGAAGGAAATATGCCCTAGAGGCAATAATAAAGTTATTACTTATTTCCTTATAATCATGATAAATGTTTATTATTCATGCTAGAATTGTATTAACCGGAAACATAATACATGTGTGAATACATAGACAAACAAAGTGTCACTAGTATGCCTCTACTTGACTAGCTCGTTAATCAAAGATGGTTATGTTTCCTAACCATGAACAATGAGTTGTTATTTGATTAACGGGATCACATCATTAAGTGAATGATCTGATTGACATGACCCATTCCATTAGCTTAGCACCCTATCGTTTAGTATGTTGCTATTGCTTTCTTCATGACTTATACATGTTCCTATAACTATGAGATTATGCAACTCCTGTTTACCGAAGGAACACTTTGGGTACTACCAAACGTCACAACGTAACTGGGTGATTATAAAGGAGTACTACAGGTGTCTCCAAAGGTACATGTTGGGTTGGCGTATTTCAAGATTAGGTTTTGTCACTCTGATTGTCGGAGAGGTATCTCTGGGCCCTCTCGGTAATGCACATCACTTAAGCCTTGCAAGCATTGCAACTAATGAGTTAGTTGCGGAATGATGTATTACAAAACGAGTAAAGAGACTTGATAGTAATGAGATTGAACTAGGTATTTGGAATACCGACGATCGAATCTCGGGCAAGTAACATACCGATGACAAAGGGAACAAAGTATGTTGTTATGCGGTCTGACCGATAAAGATCTTCATAGAATATGTAGGAGCCAATATGGGCATCCAGGTCCCGCTATTGGTTATTGACCGGAGACGTGTCTCGGTCATGTCTACATTGTTCTCGAACCCGTAGGGTCCGCACGCTAAGGTTACGATGACAGTTATATTATGAGTTTATGCATTTTGATGTACCGAAGGTTGTTCGGAGTCCCGGATGTGATCACGGACATGACGAGGAGTCTCGAAATGGTCAAGACATAAATATTGATATATTGGAAGCCTATGTTTGGATATCGGAAGTGTTCCGGGTGAAATCGGGATTTTACCGGAGTACCGGGAGGTTACCGGAACCCCCCGGGAGCTATATGGGCCATGATGGGCCTTAGTGGAAAAGAGAAGAGGCAGCCCCTCATAGGCCGCGCGCCCCTCCCTTCCCTGGGTCCGAATAGGACAAGGAGAGGGGGACGGCCCGTCTCTCTCTTTTCCCCCCTCCGTGAATCCTATTCCAACTAGGATTGGGGGGAATCCTACTCCCAGAGGGAGTAGGACTCTCCTGGCGGGCCCTCCTTGGCCAGCCAGCCTCCCCCCTTTAGTCCTTTATATACGGAGGCAGGGGCACCCCAGAGACACACAAGTTGATCCACGTGATCTTTTCCTTAGCCGTGTGCGGCGCCCCCAGCCACCATAGTCCTCGATAATATTGTAGCGGAGTTTAGGCGAAGCCCTGCTGCTGTAGTACATCAAGATCGTCACCACGCCGTCGTGCTGACGGAACTCTTCCCCGACACTTTGCTGGATCAGAGTCCGGGGATCGTCATCAAGCTGAACGTGTGCTAAAACTCGGAGGTGCTGTAGTTTCGGTGCTTGATCGGTCGGATCGTGAAGACGTACGACTACATCAACCAAACGCTTCCGTTGTTGATCTACTAGGTATGTAGATCATACTCCCCCTCTCGTTGCTATGCATCACCATGATCTTGCGTGTGCGTAGGAAATTTTTTGAAATTACTACGTTCCCCAACAGTGGCATCCGAGCCTAGGTTTTATATGTTGATGTTATATGCACGAGTAGAACACAAGTAAGTTGTGGGCGATATAAGTCATGCTGCTTACCAGCATGTCATACTTTGGTTCAGCAGTATTGTTGGATGAAGCGGCCCAGACCAACATTACGCGTACGCTTACGCGAGACCGGTTCTCCCGACGTGCTTTGCACAGAGGTGGCTTGTGGGTGACAGTTTCTCCAACTTTAGTTGAACTGAGTGTGGCTATGCCCAGTCCTTGCGAAGGTTAAAACAGCACCAACTTGACAAACTATCGTTGTGGTTTTGATGCGTAGGTAAGATTGGTTCTTGCTTAAGCCCGTAGCAGCCACGTAAAACTTGCAACAACAAAGTAGAGGACGTCTAACTTGTTTTTGCAGGGCATGTTGTGATGTGATATGGTCAAGACATGATGCTGATTTTATTGTATGAGATGATCATGTTTTGTAACCAAGTTATCGGCAACTGGCAGGAGCCATATGGTTGTCGCTTTATTGTATGCAATGCAATCGCGATGTGATGCTTTACTTTATCACTAAACGGTAGCGATAGTCGTGGAAGCACAAGCTTGGCGAGACGACAACGACACTAAGATGGAGATCAAGGTGTCACGCCGGTGACGATGGTGGTCACGACGATGCTTCGGAGATGAAGATCACAAGCACAAGATGATGATGGCCATATCATATCACTTATATTGATTGCATGTGATGTTTATCTTTTATGCATCTTATCTTGCTTTGATTGACGGTAGCATCATAAGATGATCTCTCACTAATTATCAAGAAGTGTTCTCCCTGAGTATGCACCGTTGCGAAAGTTCTTCGTGCTGAGACACCACGTGATGATCGGGTGTGATAGGTTCTACGTTCAAATACAACGGGTGCAAAACAGTTGCACACGCGGAATACTCAGGTTATACTTGACGAGCCAAGCATATACAGATATGGCCTCGGAACACGGAGACCGAAAGGTCGAGCGTGAATCATACAGTAGATATGATCAACATAATGATGTTCACCAATGAAACTACTCCATGTCACGTGATGATCGGACATGGTTTAGTTGATTTGGATCATGTAATCACTTAGAGGATTAGAGGGATGTCTATCTAAGTGGGAGTTCTTTAAGTAAATTAACTGAACTTAAATTTATCATGAAACTTAGTACCTGATAAGTATCTTGCTCGTTTATGCTTGTTTGTAGATAGATGGCTCGTGCTGTTGTTCCGTTGAATTTTAATGCGTTCCTTGAGAAAGCAAAGTTGAAAGATGATGTTAGCAATTACACGGACTGGGTCCATAACTTGAGGATTATCCTCATTGCTGCACAGAAAAATTACGTCCTGGAAGCACCGCTGGGTGCCAGGCCAGCTGCAGGAGCAACGCTGGATGTTATGAACGTCTGGCAGAGCAAAGCTGATGACTACTCGATAGTTCAGTGTGCCATGCTTTATGGCTTAGAATCGGGACTTCAACGACGTTTTGAACGTCATGGAGCATATGAGATGTTCCAGGAGTTGAAGTTAATATTTCAAGCAAATGCCCGGATTGAGAGATATGAAGTCTCCAATAAGTTCTATAGCTGCAAGATGGAGGAGAACAGTTCTGTTAGTGAGCATATACTCAAAATGTATGGGTATAATAATCACTTGATTCAATTGGGAGTTAATCTTCCAGATGATTGCGTCATTGACAGAATTCTCCAATCACTGCCACCAAGCTACAAGAGCTTTGTGATGAACTATAATATGCAAGGGATGAATAAGACTATTCCCAAGCTCTTCGCAATGCTGAAAGCTGCGGAGGTAGAAATCAAGAAGGAGCATCAAGTGTTGATGGTCAACAAGACCACTAGTTTCAAGAAAAAGGGCAAAGGAAAGAAGAAGGGGAACTTCAAAAAGAACGGCAAGCAAGTTGCTACTCAAGAGAAGAAACCCAAACCTGGACCTAAGCCTGAAACTGAGTGCTTCTATTGCAAGCAGACTGGTCACTGGAAGCGGAACTGCCCCAAGTATTTGGCGGATAAGAAGGATGGCAAGGTGAACAAAGGTATATGTGATATACATGTTATTGATGTGTACCTTACTAATTCTCGCAGTAGCACCTGGGTATTTGATACTGGTTCTGTTGCTAATATTTGCAACTCGAAACAGGGACTACGGATCAAGCGAAGATTGGTTAAGGACGAGGTGACGATGCGCGTGGGAAACGGTTCCAAAGTCGATGTGATCGCAGTCGGCACGCTACCTCTACATCTACCTTTGGGATTAATATTAGACCTAAATAATTGTTATTTGGTGCCAGCGTTAAGCATGAACATTATTTCTGGATCTTGTTTGATGCGAGACGGTTATTCATTTAAATCAGAGAATAATGGTTGTTCTATTTATATGAGTAATATCTTTTATGGTCATGCACCCTTGAAAAGTGGTCTATTCTTGTTGAATCTCGATAGTAGTAACACACATATTCATAATGTTGAAGCCAAAAGATGCAGAGTTAACAATGATAGTGCAACTTATTTGTGGCACTGCCGTTTAGGTCATATCGGTGTAAAGCGCATGAAGAAACTCCATACTGATGGACTTTTGGAACCACTTGATTATGAATCACTTGGTACTTGCGAACCGTGCCTCATGGGCAAGATGACTAAAACGCCGTTCTCCGGTACTATGGAGAGAGCAACTGATTTGTTGGAAATCATACATACAGATGTATGTGGTCCGATGAATATTGAGGCTCGTGCGGATATCGTTATTTTCTCACCTTCACAGATGATTTAAGCAGATATGGGTATATCTACTTAATGAAACATAAGTCTAAAACGTTTGAAAAGTTCAAGGAATTTCAGAGTGAAGTTGAAAATCATCGTAACAAGAAAATAAAGTTTCTACGATCTGATCGTGGAGGAGAATATTTGAGTTACGAGTTTGGTGTACATTTGAAAAATTGTGGAATAGTTTCGCAACTCACGCCACCCGGAACACCACAGCGTAATGGTGTGTCCGAATGTCGTAATCGTACTTTACTAGATATGATGCGATCTATGATGTCTCTTACTGATTTACCGCTATCGTTTTGGGGGTACGCTCTAGAGACGGCCGCATTCACGTTAAATAGGGCACCATCAAAATCCGTTGAGACGACGCCTTATGAACTGTGGTTTGGCAAGAAACCAAAGTTGTCGTTTCTGAAAGTTTGGGGCTGCGATGCTTATGTGAAAAACCTTCAACCTGATAAGCTCGAACCCAAATCGGAGAAATGTGTCTTCATAGGATATCCAAAGGAGACTATTGGATATACCTTCTATCACAGATCTGAAGGCAAGACTTTTGTTGCTAAATTCAGAAACTTTCTAGAGAAGGAGTTTCTCTCGAAAGAAGTGAGTGGGAGGAAAGTAGAACTTGACGAGGTAACTGTACCTACTCCCTTATTGGAAAGTAGTACATCACAGAAAAACTGTTTCTGTGACACCTAAACCAGTTAGTGAGGAAGCTAATGATGATGATCATGAAACTTCAGAACAAGATACTACTGAACCTCGTAGATCAACCAGAGTAAGATCCGCACCAGAGTGGTACGGTAATCCCGTTCTGGAAGTCATGCTACTAGATCATGATGAACCTACGAACTATGAAGAAGCGATGGTGAGCCTAGATTCCGCAAAGTGGCTTGAAGCCATGAAATCTGAGATGGGATCCATGTATGAGAACAAAGTATGGACTTTGGTTGACTTGCCCGATGATCGGCGAGCAATAAAATAAATGGATCTTCAAGAAGAAGACTGACGCTGACGGTAATATTACTGTCTACAAAGCTCGACTTGTCGCAAAAGGTTTTCGGCAAGTTCAAGGGATTGACTACGATGAGACCTTCTCACCCGTAGAGATGCTTAAGTCTGTCCGAATCATGTTAGCAATTGCCGCATTTTATGATTATGAAATTTGGCAGATGGATGTCAAAACTGCATTCCTGAATGGATTTCTGGAAGAAGAGTTGTATATGATGCAACCAGAAGGTTTTGTCGATCCAAAGGGAGCTAACAAAGTGTGCAAGCTCCAGCGATCCATTTATGGACTGGTGCAAGCCTCTCGGACTTGGAATAAACGTTTTGATAGTGTGATCAAAGCATTTGGTTTTATACAGACTTTTGGAGAAGCCTGTATTTACAAGAAAGTGAGTGGGAGCTCTGTAGCATTTCTGATATTATATGTGGATGACATATTACTAATTGGAAATGATGTAGAATTTCTGGATAGCATAAAGGGATACTTGAATAAAAGTTTTTCAATGAAAGACCTCGGTGAAGCTGCTTACATATTAGGCATTAAGATCTATAGAGATAGATCAAGACGCTTAATTGGACTTTCACAAACCACATACCTTGACAAAGTTTTGAAGAAGTTCAAAATGGATCAAGCAAAGAAAGGGTTCTTGCCTGTGTTACAAGGTGTGAAGTTGAGTAAGAATCAATGCCCGACCATTGCAGAAGATAGAGAGAATATGAAAGATGGTCCCTATGCATCAGCCATAGGATCTATCATGTATGCAATGCTGTGTACCAGACCTGATGTGTGCCTTGCTATAAGTCTAGCAGGGAGGTACCAAAGTAATCCAGGAATGGATCACTGGACAGCGGTCAAGAACATCCTGAAATACCTGAAAAGGACTAAGGATATGCTTCTCGTATATGGAGGTGACAAAGAGCTCATCGTAAAAGGTTACATTGATACAAGCTTTGACACTGATCTGGACGATTCTAAATCGCAAACCGGATACGTGTTTACATTAAACGGTGGGGCTGTAAGTTGGTGCAGTTCTAAACAAAGCGTTGTAGCGGGATCTACATGTGAAGTGGAGTACATAGCTGCTTCGGAAGTAGCAAATGAAGGAGTCTGGATGAAGGAGTTCATATCCGATCTAGGTGTCATACCTAGTGCATCGGGTCCAATGAAAATCTTTTGTGACAATACTGGTGCTATTGCCTTGGCAAAGGAATCCAGATTTCACAAGAGAACCAAGCACATTAAGAGACGCTTCAATTCCATCCGGGGTCTAGTCCAGGTGGGAGACATAGAGATTTGCAAGATACATACGGATCTGAATATTGCAGACCCGTTGACTTAGCCTCTTCCACGAGCAAAACATGATCAGCACCAAGGCTCCATGGGTGTTAGAATCATTACTGTGTAATCTAGATTATTGACTCTAGTGCAAGTGGGAGACTGAAGGAAATATGCCCTAGAGGCAATAATAAAGTTATTATTTATTTCCTTATAATCATGATAAATGTTTATTATTCATGCTAGAATTGTATTAACCGAAAACATAATACATGTGTGAATACATAGACAAACAAAGTGTCACTAGTATGCCTCTACTTGAATAGCTCGTTAATCAAAGATGGTTATGTTTCCTAACCATGAACAATGAGTTGTTATTTGGTTAACGGGATCACATCATTAAGTGAACGATCTGATTGACATGACCCATTCCATTAGCTTAGCACCCGATCGTTTAGTATGTTGCTATTGCTTTCTTCATGACTTATACATGTTCCTATAACTATGAGATTATGCAACTCCCATTTACCGGAGGAACACTTTGGGTACTACCAAACGTCACAACGTAACTGGGTGATTATAAAGGAGTACTACAGGTGTCTCCAAAGGTACATGTTGGGTTGGCGTATTTCAAGATTAGGTTTTGTCACTCCGATTGTCGGAGAGGTATCTCTGGGCCCTCTCGGTAATGCACATCACTTAAGCCTTGCAAGCATTGCAACTGATGAGTTAGTTGCGAAATGATGTATTACAGAACGAGTAAAGAGACTTGCCAGTAACGAGATTGAACTAGGTATTTGGAATACCGACGATCTAATCTTGGGCAAGTAACATACCGATGACAAAGGGAACAACGTATGTTGTTATGCGGTCTGACCGATAAAGATCTTCATAGAATATGTAGGAGCCAATATGGGCATCCAGGTCCCGCTATTGGTTATTGACCGGAGACGTGTCTCGGTCATGTCTACTTTGTTCTCGAACCCGTAGGGTCCGCACGCTTAAGGTTACGATGACAGTTATATTATGAGTTTATGCATTTTGATGTACCGAAGGTTGTTCGGAGTCCCGGATGTGATCACGGACATGACGAGGAGTCTCGAAATGGTCGAGACATAAAGATTGATATATTGGAAGCCTATGTTTGGATATGGGAAGTGTTCCGGGTGAAATCGGGATTTTACCGAAGTACCGGGAGGTTACCGGAACCCCCCGGGAGCTATATGGGCCATGATGGGCCTTAGTGGAAAAGAGAAGAGGCAGCCCCTCATGGGCCACGCACCCCTCCCCTCCCTTGGTCCGAATAGGACAAGGAGAGGGGGCCGGCCCCTCTCTCTCTTTTCCCCCCTCCGCGAATCCTATTCCAACTAGGATTGGGGGGGGGGATCCTACTCCCAGAGGGAGTAGGACTCTCCTGGCGCGCCCTCCTTGGCCGGCAAGCCTCCCCCCCATTAGTCCTTTATATACGGAGGCAGGGGCACCCCAGAGACACACAAGTTGATCCACGTGATCTTTTCCTTAGCCGTGTGCGGCGCCCCCAGCCACCATAGTCCTTGATAATATTGTAGCAGAGTTTAGGCGAAGCCCTGCTGCTGTAGTACATCAAGATCGTCACCACGCCGTCGTGCTGACGGAACTCTTCCCTGACACTTTGCTGGATCGGAGTCCGGGGATCGTCATCAAGCTGAACGTGTGCTAAAACTCGGAGGTGTCGTAGTTTCAGTGCTTGATCGGTCGGATCGTGAAGACGTACGACTACATCAACCAAACGCTTCCGTTGTTGATCTACTAGGTATGTAGATCATACTCCCCCTCTCGTTGCTATGCATCTCCATGATCTTGCGTGTGCGTAGGAAATTTTTTGAAATTACTACGTTCCCCAACATGGATCCCATCTCAGATTTCATGGCCTCAAGCCATTTTGCGGAATCTGGGCTCATCATCACTTCCACATAGTTCCTAGGTTCGTCATGGTCAAGTAACATGACCTCCAGAACAGTATTACCATACCACTATGGTGCAGATCGTACTCTAGTTGACCTACGAGGTTCGGTAGTAACTTGATCTGAAGTTTCATGATCATCATCATTGGCTTCCTCACTAATTGGTAGGTGTCACAGGAACTGGTTTCTATGATGGACTACTTTCCAATAAGGGAGCAGGTACAGTTACCTCATCAAGTTCTACTTTCCTCCCACTCACTTCTTTTGAGAGAAACTCCCTCTCTAGAAAGGATCCATTCTTAGCAACAAATGTCTTGCCTTCGGATCTATGATAGAAGGTGTACCCAATAGTCTTCTTTGGGTTTCCTATGAAGACACATTTCTCTGATTTAGGTTCGAGCTTATCAGGTTGAAGTTTTTTCACATAAGCATCGCATCCCCAAACTTTAAGAAACGACAACTTTGGTTTCTTGCCAAACCATAGTTCATAAGGCGTCGTCTCAACGGATTTAGATGGTACCCTATTTAACATGAATGCAGCCGTCTCTAAAGCATAATCCCAAAATGATAGCGGTAAATCAGTAAGAGACATCATAGATCGCACCATATCTAGTAAAGTATGATTACGACATTCGGACACACCATTACGCTGTGGTGTTCCAGGTGGCATGAGTTGGAAACTATTGCGCATTATTTCAAATCAAGACTGAACTCGTAACTCAAATATTCTCCTCCATGATCAGATCATAGAAACTTTATTTTCTTGTTATGATGATTTTCCACTTCACTCTGAAATTCTTTGAACTTTTCAAATGTTTCAGACTTATGTTTCAGCAAGTAGATATACCCATATCTGCGCAAATCATCTGTGAAGGTGAGAAAATAATGATACCCACCGTGAGCCTCAACATTCATCAGACCACATACATTAGTATGTATGATTTCCAACAAATCTGTTGCTCGCTCCATAGTTCCGGAGAACGGCGTTTTAGTCATCTTGCCCATGAGGCATGGTTCGCAAGTACCAAGTGATTCATAATCAAGTGACTCCAAAAGTCCATCAGAATGGAGTTTCTTCATGCGCTTTACACCAATATGACCTAAACGGCAGTGCCACAAATAAGTTGCACTATCATTATCAACTCTGCATATTTTGGCTTCAACATTATGAATATGTGTATCACTACTATCGAGATTCATTAAAAATAGACCACTCTTCAAGGGTGCATGACCATAAAAGATATTACTCATATAAATAGAACAGCCATTATTCTCTGATTTAAATGAATAACCGTCTCACATCAAACAAGATCCAGATATAATGTTCATGCTCAACGCTGGCACCAAATAACAATTATTCAGGTATAATACTAATCCTGAAAGTATATGTATAGGTAGCGTACCGACAGCGATCACATCGACTTTGGAACCATTTCCCACGTGCATCGTCACCTCGTCCTTAGCCAATCTTCGCTTAATCCGTAGTCCCTGTTTCGAGTTGCAAATATTAGCAACAGAACCAGTATCAAATACCCAGGTGCTACTACGAGCTTTAGTAAGGTACACATCAATAACATGTATATCACATATACCTTAGTTCACCTTGCCATCCTTCTTATCCACCAAATACTTGGCACAGTTCCACCTCCAGTGACCAGTCCCTTTATAGTAGAAGCACTGAGTCTCAGGCTTAGGTCCAGATTTGGGTTTCTTCTCTTGAGCAGCAACTTGTCTTTGTTCTTCTTGAAGTTCCCTTTCTTCTTCCATTTACCCTTTTTCTTGAAATTGGTGGTCTTGTTGACCATCAACACTTGATGCTCCTTCTTGATTTCTACCTTCACAGCTTTTAGCATTGCAAAGAGCTCGGGAATCGTCTTATCCATCCCTTGCATATTATAGTTCATCATGAAGCTCTTGTAGCTTGTTGGCAGTGATTGAAGAACTCTGTCAACGACACTATCAACATTAAGGTTAACTCCTAGTTGAGTCAAGTGGTTATGGTACCCAGACATTCTGAGTATATCTTCATTGACAGAACTATTCTCCTCCATCTTGCAGCTATAGAACTTATTGGAGACTTCATATCTCTCAATCTAGGCATTTTCTTGAAATATTAACTTCAACTCCTGGAACATCTCATATGCTCCATGACGTTCAAAACGTCGTTGAAGTCCCGGTTCTAAGCCATAAAGCATGGCACACTGAACTATCGAGTAGTCATCAGCTTTGCTCTGCCAGACGTTCATAACATCTGGCGTTGCTCCTGCAGCGGGTTTGGTTCCTAGCGGTGCTTATAGGATGTAATTCTTCTGTGCAGCAGTGAGGATAATCCTCAAGTTACAGACCCGGGCCGTGTAATTGCTACCATCATCTTTCAACTTTGCTTTCTCAAGGAACGCATTAAAATTCAACAGAACAACAGCACGGGCCATATATCTACAACAACATAGACAAGCAAAATACTATCAGTACTAAGTTCATGATAAATTAAAGTTCAATTAATAATATTTAAGAACTCCCACTTATATAGACATCCCTCTAATCATCTAAGTGATCATGTGATCCAAATCAACTAAACCATGACCGATCATCACGTAAAATGGATTAGTTTTCAATGGTGAACATCACTATGTTGATCATATCTACTATATGATCCATGCTCGACCTTTCGATCTCAGTGTTCTGAGGCCATATCTGCATATGCTAGGATCGTCAAGTTTAACCCGAGTATTTCTGCGTGTGCAAAACTGGCTTGCACCCGTTGTCTGTGAATGTAGAGCTTATCACACCCAATCATCACGTGGTGTCTCAGCACGACGAACTTTGGCAATGGTGCATTGTCGGTGTCAAAACAGGCAGATCTCGGGTAGGGGGTCCCGAACTGTGCGTCTAAGGCGGATGGTAACAGGAGGCAGGGGACACAATGCTTTACCCAGGTTCGGGCCCTCTTGATGGAGGTAAAACCCTACGTCCTACTTGATTAATATTGATGATATGGGTAGTACAAGAGTAGATCTACCACGAGATCAGAGAGGTTAAACCCTAGAAGCTAGCCTATGGTATGATTGTATGTTGTCCTACGGACTAAAACCCTCCGATTTATATAGACACCGGAGAGGTTAGGGTTACACAAGGTCGGTTACAAAGGAGATACACATATCCGTATTGCCTAGCTTGCCTTCCATGCCAAGTAGAGTCCTATCCGGACACGAGACGAAGTCTTCAATCTTGTATCTTCATAGTCTAATAGTCCGGCCAATGGATATAGTCCGGCTGTTCGGAGACCCCCTAATCCAGGACTCCCACAGTAACCCCTGAACCAGGCTTTCAATGACGATGAGTCCGGCGCGCAGTATTGTCTTCGGCTTGCAAGGCGGGTTCCTCCTCTGAATACACCACAGAAGAATTTGAATATAAGGATAGTGTCCGACCTTGTAAAATAAGTTCCACATACCACCGTAGAGAGAATAATATTTCCACAAATCCAATTTGCTGACTTGTTTTGGCAACACGACATTATGTCACGGCCCGGTGATTTATTCGAACCGTTTCTTTTAACTAGCCCCGCACATAACGCAAGGCAGTTTTTTGACACGTCTCGTCAAAGCAAAGATCGTGTCCCCTTATCACGGGATTCTCATCAATACGGGCGTGGGTAACCCAACCGCGTCTAGGACTCATAGATTATAGGTAAGCCCCAAACGGCCACGGAGAGGACGCTTGGTATTCACCCTCTTTATAAAGGGCCAAGGTCTTCACTTTTTCCCCCCGTGCCCAATTGAATCCTTCCCCCGCCTCGAGTTCTAACACCGAAATCTCAGGTCAGGTGCTCCGGATCTTCAACCATGTCCGGATCCAGCCTTCAAGGACGATGGATGCCCTCCTCCGTTACGAAAGAAGATATCAAGAAGTTGAGGGAGGCCAGATACCTGACCGCCGAGGTTTCGCATCGGCTGCCTGCCCGAGGGCAGGTCGTCCCTACTCCTGAACCCAACGAAGACGTCGTGTTCATCTCCCACTTCCTCCAAGGTCTAGGCCACGCTCTGGATCCCTTCGTAAGGGGTTTGATGTTTTACTATGGGCTAGACTTCCACGATCTAGCCCCGGACTCCTTTCTTCACATCTCGGCATTTAATTTCGTGTGTGAGGCCTTCCTCCGCATTACCCCTCACTTCGGCCTGTGGCTCAAGACTTTTGATGTGAAGACGAAGACAATCGAGGGACAGCACGCAGTGTGCGGAGGAGCAATAATAAGCAAGATTGTGGGAGCTACGTGGCTAGAAGGTTCCTTTCCAGAGGTGTCCGGATTATGGCAACAGGAGTGGTTTTACATCACAGCTCCCAGAAGTGCCAAGTGGGTGGCTCCCCCCGCTTTCCGCTCGGGCCCCCCACCACAACTGATGTCATGGATTAGCAGAGGGCTGAGCTGGGGTCCGGCCAAGGACGTGCCTATACTGCAAAGCCGCATTCAAGATCTCTACGAGTGAGATTTTAATTTGGTTATGGTAATGCAAGTCATGCTGGTTCGTCGAGTCCAGCCTTGCAAACGTCGGCCCCTTCGCTTGTGGGAGTTCAACCCAGAAGGACCGCGTGCTATCCAAAGTTTCCTCGGCCTGACGCATGAGGAGATGTACAAGTCATTCTTCAGACCTCAAACAGAGTGTCCGGACACTACCGAGGACGTGGGGCTGAGTAGCAACCACACCGCCGAACAAGTAAGTAATCCTCAAGCCAAACACATCACGTTTTATTTACCATGACGTTATTTCTGAGAAGTCACCCTTTGACCAGGACTGGATAACAAATGCGAAGATGATTCGGTGTTCGGCCCCCCTCCCTGAGGGTTTGGAGAATCCGGTACTGGAAAAGATGCTCGAGCTTGCACCTTGCCCGAAGCCCTCGAAGGAAGATACGGGGGGGAATAATATGGGCGAAAGCGGGCCCCCATCGCTGCCAGTTCCAACCGAGGGAACGAGCGCCTCCATAAGGGAGGATAACCAAGGAGAAGATTCTGACCTCCTCTCGCTACGGGGGAGGAAGAGGACTACCTCTAAGGATCCATAAACCGAGGCCTCCAAATGGGAGAAGAAGTCTCCAACAGAGGGTCCTGCCTCGGGGGGTGCTCTTGCCGCATAGAGTCCGCGCGGGACCAGCCCTCCAACAAGTCGTAAGTGATAAAAAATACTTTAATAGTGAAGGTATACTACCTTTCCTCTGAGAAAAATAACCGAAGCATATATCTTGCAGTTCGGATCTTAGCCCTTCTCAGCTGAGCTCGTCTTGGGGGGATCTTCTTCCAGAGATGATGGAGAGCGAAACGCCTCCCCTAGACTCCCCCACTCAAGAAGCGGGTGACCTCAAAGTGTCGTCACGGAGGGCCTCTCCGGATCCGGTGAGGCCAGAAGATAATCCCATAGTCACCCGAAGTCCCCAGCGTCCGGCTCTCGAAGAGAGCAAACAAAAGAGTCCGGCACCGTCTGGTATGCGGTCGGACGTTCTGAGGGAGCTGTTGGAGCGAGCGGCCATCTCAGAAGAACACCGTACGTTGATGGGTACAGTGATTGAAAGAATTTCGTCCACCGAAAGAGGATTACATGAAGCCTTTATGAGTCTACTGACGGGCTTTGAGGTACGTGGACTGATATATTTTTTGATAGTACCGCACATGTTAGGTGTGCCCTGTGTAGATAGTAGCCCCTGAGACTCTGGTTGTCGTCGAGAATGGCGGCGAACAGAGGATCATAGTCCCAGGTGATAACCAGACTGCCTTTATGTGCAGGTGGTGGAAGCTCCGGTGGCTAGCCGGACTAATGAGTTTGCCGAACTAAAGCGGCAACTGGATGCGGCAGACGCCGACATCGAGCTTGTTAACAAATGGCTTGACGAGTCACAGGGTAAGTGATGTTTTCTGGTTAATGTAACGTAATAAGAGCAGCATGATGCCAATATCTTTAATATGTTGTGACTGCAGACGGAGCTGCCACCGTGGAGACCCTTCGGGCGGAACTTGCCCGAGCCAAGGAACAGGCAAGAGTTAGTAATGCGGCTGCTTGAAGGCGGACGAAGAGTTGAGAGCCGAGAAGGCCGCACATTGAGAAAGCAAAGTGAAGATGGCCAAGATGGCCATAGAATTAAAAGACACTGCCGACCGTTGCCGGTTCCTTGAAGAGGAGAACCGAGTGAAGGCAGCGGACCTTGAAAAGGCCACGATGGCGACCAAAGACACTCGCTCTGCAATGAGGGCGAAGAAGGAGGAGCTGCACGAAGCCAGGAATATTGCAGCTGGGAAGCCCTTTCTGCTGCAGAGGAAGTTCAGAGATCCGCGGTATGCCCCTCTGGATCGGCTGTGGAGTTCGGCAGACACATATATGGACTTGGCGGCAAGCGTTGTCAATGCGGTCGAATACTTCCGAGATCAGACAGATGATGAAGTGGACAAGCTGTTCTAGTCGCAATTTAACGTTCCAGAGCGTCCGCTTCCCTTGGCTAATCAGCTAGCCGAATGGTCCGAACTTAATAGGTTGTCCGGACTTGCCATGAGGTCCGTCGTAGATCATTTGTGGCCGGAGAAGCCGAAGCCGAACAGCTACTTCAGCTTAGTGCAGCAGTTCCTTGGTGCGGTGTCGCGCATCAATGCGGTGAAGAGGTCGGCGTGCATAGAAGGCTCGCGGATGGCCTTTGCCCGTGTCAAGGCATACTGGGCGGAGATGGATGCTACCACTATTGCGGCGCAAGGTTCGGCCATAGGCCGAGTGGCTGCCGAGCATTATTTTGAAGAGGTTCTTGAGGGTGCTTGTTTGATAGAGTTGTAGTGCTCGAAGAATATTATGTTTGAGTGACATGTATTCCCATTGTAAACACAATGTTTTTATGAAATGAAGTAAGGCTGTATTTATACTTTTGCCGGAAAGTAATATGATGCCTCCTGTGCGGCCGTTTATGTATATATGTATATAACCTGAAAGATTGCAGTCGTCGGCTTCAACCCCCACGCATATAATGCGGGGGTGCTCGCAGAAAACCCGTGTTCACACTTAACCCAACGTCTTGGTCCTATTAAGGAGGTGATGGTGCAGCGAGCAAGGCAACCGGACTATAATGCTTTAACACTTTCACTTAGCCACAGGAGTTTGACGGTGGGGCTACTATATATCCCCTGGTGGCTCCGCACTCTCCCAAACTCGGGGTGCGTATATGCCTGGCCGGGAAACGACCCTTCGTTAAAGCAGAGGAATTCTAACATTCTGATAGGTCATCGCGTGGTTGACTAGTCTCGCGCTATATCATGACAGTCAGTTTTCGGCTTTCTCTACTGAGGTGCTCGTCCGGACGAACCAGGGCACAGTCGCAGTAGTTCTCCTGGTGCTTCCTTAGCCGATAGAACGAAACGTAAGGCACCAAAACACAGGAGCCGGGCAAACCCAACATTTGACCAAAGACATGATTCGGAGCTGATGCATATAAGGCCAAACTCGCGACGTCGAACACTCCCTAAGGTATTCGGTCTTTTTGGTATAAACCGAGCCTAAATAGTGCCCTTTGTAAGAAGCCCCTTGTGTCCAGGTACGGGCATTATTCTGACATGGCCACATGCCAAGACATTAGCGTCCCTCTCAATTGTACTGAGAATCTGAGGGATGTGTATCAACACGAGACAGTAAAAAAGGTTTACGCAGGGTCTTAATCTAAAAAGAATCCTTGGAGCGGGTCCCTGCTGCACGTCTGCGCCTGTGTCTCCGTTGTGCCGTATCCTGTACGGGTGTAGCACGATGGTCATCTGTAAAAGAGAGGAACTTAGGTGAAAAGTTGTCGTGCAAAAAGGTAGTTTTTAAAGAAACCATGTGTAATTAAAGATGAGTAAAATTTGCCACTTTTCTGTGTGCGTTGAGCCCCTTGTATTTGTAATAGGGGTGTGGCCGTCAATCCGGTATGAATTACATATAGCTGCGCCGGACTCGTCTAACCGTGTCTGTGGTCTTGATGACCTATCAAATGCTTTATTTGGTGAGGCTGTTTTTAGTGTGCGGCTGCCAAGGCAGTCGCATTCTCTTCGGCGCGCAAAGATCGCTCAATATTTCCATTCACTATAATGATGCCACATGGACCGGGCATCTTGAGCGTGAGGGAAGCGTAATGCGGTATTGCATTAAAGCGAGCGAAAGCTTCGCGTCCAAGTAGTGCTTGATAGCCACTTTGGAACAGAGCAATGTGGAAGGTTAAATGTTTGCTACGGAAGTTATCAGGGAAGCCAAATATAACCTTTAGTAGCAGGGAGCCCGTACAGTGAGCCCCTGGGCCTGGCGTTACTCCTTTAAAGGTAGTGTTGCTATGGCAAATTTTTGTTGGGTCTATCCCCATTTAGAGGAGTGTATCCTGGTATATCAGGTTTAGACTGCTGCCACCGTCCATCAGGACTCGTGTGAAGTGGTATCCGTCAATTATTGGGTCTAATACCAGGGCAGCCCATCCTTCATGCCGGATACTTGCTGAGTAATCACGATGGTCGAAAGTGATCGATTGAGACGACCAGTGGCAGGACTTCGCGGTGATAGGCCCTTGGGCATATTTTTCTGGGAGTGTCACTTTGTTTCTCCCCTAGATCACGTGTAACACGTTGACTGTTTTGACTTTTGGTGGAAACTTCTTTTGTTCCCTAGTGTCTTGCTTGAGAGGCTCATCCTCATCTTCGCTTGGTGTATCCTCCCCCTTGTGTACGGCGTTGAGCTTGTCAGACTGCTTGAAGACCCAACATTCTCTGTGGGTATGATTAGCGGGTTTACCAGGGGTGCTATGGATCTGACATACTTGGTCCAGAATTTTGTTTAGGCTGGATAGTTTGTCTCTGGCGCCTTTAGAGGGCGGCTTTAGCTGATTTGGCCGAGAGCTTTTGAATCTGGCGTTTACTGCCGTGCTCTTCGTGTTGTCTTCTTTATTCCGGCGTTTGTTATTGTTGTTGCGCCGTGATTTCTAGTTTCCATCTCTAACTTCGGATGTACTAGGGTCGCTGATGCTGCATCTGGCTAGCCAGCTATCCTCACCCGCGCAAAAGCGGGTCATGAGGCTTGTTAATGCTGCCATTGTTCTCGGCTTTTCTTGGCCGAGGTGTCTGGCAAGCCATTCGTCACGGACGCTATGCTTAAAAGCTGCCAAGGCTTCGGCGTCCGGACAATCGACTATTTGGTTCTTTTTAGTAAGAAACTTGTTCCAAAGCTTTCGGGCTGACTCTCCGGGCTGTTGAGTTATATGACTCAAATCGTCCGCGTCCGGAGGTCGGACGTAAGTCCCCTGAAAATTTGCCTGAAAAGCATCTTCGAGCTCTTCCCAGCTTCCAATGGAACTTTCAGGGAGGCTCTTAAGCCAGTGCCGAGCTGGCCCTTTGAGTTTGAGGGGTAAATACTTAATGGTGTGGAGGTCATCTCCTCGAGCCATATGGATATGGAGGATATAATCCTCAATCCAGACACCGGGGTCTGTTGTTCCGTTGTATGCCTCTATATTTACGGGTTTGAATCCCTCTGGAAATTCATGATCCAGCACCTCATTGGTGAAACATAGGGGGTGTGCGGCACCCCTGTATCCGGGTGTACCGCGTTCTTCGGATGTTTGTTGTGTTGCGTTGTATGCTGGAGCGCGCTTACATGGTCCATAGATGGATCTGGTTGTGCCGTCCTTTTGATGCGAATCCTCGCGTGGGTCGCGTATTGGCTTATGTGCGGCGTTGTTTGCCGCTCTATGTTGGCCATGAGGTCGCCTATCCGGCCAGATGGCTGTTTTGATTTTTGGTTGTGGGGGATCTAAGGCCGCCTCATCAAATTCAGGTAGCAACTTCCGCTTCGGGTACTTCTTGGTGAGGCGATTACCGCCGTACTTCGCTGCTGTGTTGAGTACTTTGGTCCATCTGATTTGGAGTGTGTCTTGTCCAGCCTTGAGCCTTTGCTTCTGCTTTTTTAGACTCCTCGCAGTGGCAACGAGCCTTTGATGGGCATTCTGTTGCTCCGGGTGTCTGTCCGGTATGACGTCATCTGGACTATGATCTTTGAGAGAGCCGGGTTGTTCGGCTTGATTCTCCGTGTTGCCATGGTCCGGCAATGGTTCCCCCTGCTCTAACGCTGGGTCTGTATGATCATTGTTTCTGTCAAGGCAGGATTTGGGGCAGCTCTTACGCTGCCGTTTTGACTGCTTCTCGAGGGAACAACCCTTCGTTGCGTCCTTCCGTTCCTCGTCGTCGTTTTCCTTTGGTGTGTCCACCATGTATATAACGTGGTGAAGTGGGCGTCCAGTGCCCTGTGGGCAGTGGTTCTTCTTCGCCTCCCGCATCGTCGTCCATACCGTTGATATCTTCGGAGTCAAAGTCGAGCATGTCGATTAAGTCGTCGACAGTGGCTACCAAGTGGGTGGTGGGTGGGCCGCGAATTTCTTCGTCCTCCGCATCCCAGTCCTGCCGGACATAGTTCGGCCAGGATCCTCCTGACAAGGAGAGAGACCTTAATGAGTTCAGTATATCGCCGAGGGGCGAGTGCTGAAAGATATCCGCGGAGGTAAACTCCATGATCGGCACCCAATCAGATTCGCTAGGAACGGGCGCAGGCGGTTCGGAGTCCGTGGCCGGAGAAGGATCCGGCAGTTTAACAACACGGCTCTCGTGCAAGGTAAGGTCGACGTTCGGCTCGATCGCCGCTAAGGATAAGGCCTCTGCGGTGGGGTCCATGCACCCGTCCGCGGAAGGCGCAACTGGCTCCGAATTGAGGGTTGGAGCGGCTGCCGGTGCGATCTTAACACTGTCCGATGGTAGAGCTAAATCGTACTCATCGTGACCGCGTGACGCACAAGGCAGAGGCTCGAATCCGTTGAAGATCAAGTCTCCAAGGATATCAGCCGTGTAGTTTAAGCTTCCAAACCTGACCTGGTGGCCAGGGGCATAACTTTCAATCTGCTCCAGACGGCCAAGAGAATTGGCCTGCAGTGCAAAGCCGCCGAACACGAAGATCTATCCGGGGAGAAAAGTCTCACCCTGGACTGCATCGCTATCGATGATAGTAGGAGCCGTCAAGCCTAACGGCGATGACACAGAGGAACTCTCAATGAAAGCACCAATGTCAGTGTCAAAACCGGCGGATCTCGGGTAGGGGGTCCCGAACTATGCGTCTAAGGCGGATGGTAACAGGAGGCAGGGGACACAATGCTTTACCCAGGTTCGGGCCCTCTTGATGGAGGTAAAACCCTATGTCCTACTTGATTAATATTGATGATATGGGTAGTACAAGAGTAGATCTACCACGAGATCAGAGAGGCTAAACCCTAGAAGCTAGCCTATGGTATGACTGTATGTTGTCCTACGGACTAAAACCCTCCAGTTTATATAGACACCGGAGAGGTTAGGGTTACACAAGGTCGGTTACAAAGGAGGAGATACACATATCCGTATTGGCTAGCTTGCCTTCCACACCAAGTAGAGTCCTATCCGGACATGAGACGAAGTCTTCAATCTTGTATCTTCAAAGTCTAACAGTCCGGCCAATGGATATAGTCCAGCTGTCCGGAGACCCCCTAATCCAGGACTCCCACATGCATACTCAGGGAGAACACTTGTACCTTGAAATTTAGTCAGAGATCATCCTATAATGCTACCGTCAATCAAGCAGAATAAGATGCATAAAGGATAAACATCACATGCAATCAATATAAGTGATATGATATGGCCATCATCATCTTGTGCCTTTGATCTCCATATCCAAAGCACCGTCATGATCACCATCGTCACCGGCGTGACACCTTGATCTCCATCATAGCATCGTTGTCGTCTCGCCAAATATTGCTTCTACGGCTATCGCTACCATTTAGTGATAAAGTAAAGCAATTACAGGGCGATTGCATTGTATACAATAAAGCGACAACCATATGGCTCCTGCCAGTTGCCGATAACTCCGTTACAAAACATGATCATCTCATACAATAAAATATAGCATCATGCCTTGACCATATCACATCACAACATGCCCTGCAAAAACAAGTAGACGTCCTCTACTTTGTTGTTGCAAGTTTTACGTGGCTCCTACGGGCTGAGCAAGAACCGTTCTTACCTACGCATCAAAACCACAACGATATTTCGTCAAGTTAGTGATGTTTTAACCTTCAACAAGGACCGGGCGTATTCACACTCGGTTCAACTAAAGTTGGAGAAACTGACACCCGCCAGCCACCTCTGTGCAAAGCATGTTGGTAGAACTAGTCTTGCGTAAGCATACACGTAATGTCGGCCCGAGCCGCTTCATCCAACAATACCGCCGACCAAAGTATGACATGCTGGTAAGCAGTATGACTTGTATCGCCCACAACTCACTTGTGTTCTACTCGTGCATATAACATCTACGCATAAACCTGGCTCGGATGCCACTGTTGGGGAACGTAGTAATTTCAAAAAAAATCCTACGCACACGCAAGATCATGGTGATGCATAGCAACGAGAGGGAAGAGTATCTTCCACGTACCCTCGTAGACCGTAAGCGGAAGCGTTATGATAACGCGGTTGATGTAGTCGTATGTCTTCACGATCCGACCGATCCAAGTACCGAACGCACGACACCTTCAAGTTCAGCACACGTTCAGCTCGATAATGTCCCACGAACTCCGATCTAGCAGAGCTTCACAGGAGAGTTCCGTCAGCACGACGGCGTGATGACGGTGATGATGTTGCTACCGACGCAAGGCTTCGCCTAAGCACCCCTACGATATGATCGAGGTGGATTATGGTGGAGGGGGCACCGCACACGGCTTGGAACAATCAACTTGTGTGTCCTAGGGTGCACCCTGCCCCCATATATAAAGGAGCAAGTGGGAGGCCGAACGGCCCTCTCTCTCTCCACTAAGGCCCATGTGGCCCATTACTTCTCCCGGGGGGGTTCCAGTAACCCTCCGGCACTCCGGTTTTCTCCGAAATCACCCGGAACACTTCCAGTATTCGAATATAGTCGTCTAGTATATCAATCTTTATGTCTCGGCTATGTCGAGACTCCTCGTCATGTCTGTGATCACATCCGGGACTCCGAACTACCCTCGATACATCAAATCACATAAACTCATAATACAGATCGTCACCGAACGTTTAGCGTGCGGACCCTACAGGTTCGAGAACTATGTAGACATGACCGAGACACGTCTCCGGTCAATAACCAATAGCGGAACCTGGATGCTCATATTGGCTCCTACATATTCTACAAAGATCTTTATCGGTCAAACCGCATAACCACATATGTTGTTCCCTTTGTCATCGGTATGTTATTTGCCCGAGATTCGATCGTCGGTATCTCAATACCTAGCTCAATCTCGTTACCGGCAAGTCTCTTTACTCTTTTCCGTAATGCATCATCCCGCAACTAACTCATTAGTTGCATTGCTTGCAAGGCTTATAGTGATGTGCATTACTGAGAGGGCCCAGAGATACCTCTCCGACAATCGGAGTGACAAATCCTAATCTCGATCTATGCCAACTCAACAAGTACCATTGGAGACACCTATAGAGCACCTTTATAATCACCCAGTTACGTTGTGATGTTTTGTAGCACACAAAGTGTTCCTCCGGTAATCGGGAGTTGCATAATCTCATAGTCATAGGAACATGTATAAGTCATGAAGAAAGCAATAGCAGTAAACTAAAACGATCAAGTGCTAAGCTAACGGAATGGGTCAAGTCAATCACATCATTCTCCTAATGATGTGATCCCGTTTATCAAATGACAACTCATGTCTATGGTTAGGAAACATAACCATCTTTGATCAAAGAGCTAGTCAAGTAGAGGCATACTAATGACACTCTGTTTGTCTATGAATTCACACATGTATTATGTTTCTGGTTAATACAATTCTAGCATGAATAATAAACATTTATCATGAAATAAGGAAATAAATAATAACTTTATTATTGCCTGTAGGGAATATTTCCTTCAGGGAGTCCTACTAGGACTCCCAGTCCTGGTAGGATTCGCCCCCCCCCCTCTTATTCCTTCTTATGGAGGGGTAAAAGGGGGAAGGAGAGGGAGGAGGAGAAGGAAAGGGGGCGCCGCCCCCTCCCCTAGTCCAATTCGGACTCCCATGGGGCGGGGGGCGGCCACCCCTTGTGGGCTGCCTCCTCCTCTCTCCCCTATGGCCCATAGTGGCCCATTACTTTCCCCTCGGGGTTCCGGTAACCTCCCGGTACCCCGAAAAATACCCAAAACGATCCAGAACCGTTCCAGTGTCCGAATACTATCGTCCAATATATCAATCTTTACCTCTCGACCATTTTGAGACTCCTCATCATGTCCGTGATATCATCCAGGACTCTGAACATTCTTCGGTTACCAAAACACATAACTCATAATACAAATCGTCATCGAACGTTAAGCGTATGGACCCTACGGGTTCGAGAAGTAGACATGACCGAGACATATCTCCGGTCAATAACCAACAGCGGAACCTGGATGCTCCTATTGGTTCCTACATATTCTACGAAGATCTTTATCGGTCAAACCGTAACGACAACATACGTCATTCCCTTTGTCACCGGTATGCTACTTGCCCGAGATTCGATCGTTTGTATCCTCATACCTAGTTCAATCTCGTTACCAGTAAGTCTCTTTACTCGTTCCGTAATGCATCATCCCGTAACTAACTCATTAGTCACATTGCTTGCAAGGCTTATCATGATGTGCATTACCGAGAGGGCCCAGAGATACCTCTCCGATACTCGGAGTGACAAATCCTAATCTCGATCTATGCCAACCCAACAAACACCTTCAGAGACACCTGTAGAGCATCTTTATAATCACCCAGTTACGTTGTGACGTTTGGTAGCACACAAGGTGTTCCTCCGGTATTCAAGAGTTGCATAATCTCATAGTCAAAGAAATATGTATAATTCATGAAGAAAGCAATAGTAATAAAAGTTAACGATCATTATGCTAAACTAATGGATGGGTCTAGTCCATCACATCATTCTCTAATGGTGTGATCCCGTTCATCGAATCACAACACATGTCTATGGTCAGGAAACTTAACCATCTTTGACTAACGAGCTAGTCAAGTATAGGCATACTAGGGACACTATGTCTTGTCTATGTACTCACACATGTATCAAGTTTCTGGTTAATACAATTCTAGCATGAATAATAAACATTTCCCATGATATAAGGAAATATAAATAACAACTTTATTATTGCCTCTAGGGCATATTTCCTTCAGTCTCCCACTTTTACTAGAGTTAATAATCTAGATTACATTGTAATGATTCTAACACCCATGGAGTCTTGGTGCTGATCATGTTTTGCTCATGGAAGAGGCTTGGTTAACGGGTCTGCAACATTTAGATCCGTATGTATTTTGCAAATCTCTATGTCTCTCTCCTTGACTTGATCGCGGATGGAGTTGAAGTGTCTCTTGATGTGTTTGGTTCTCTTGTGAAATCTGGATTCCTTCTCTAAGGCAATTGTTCCAGTATTGTCACAAAAGATTTTCATTGGACCTGATGCACTAGGTATTACACATAGATCGGATATGAACTCCTTCATCCAGACTCCTTCATTTGCTGCTTCTGAAGCAGCTATGTACTCCGCTTCACATGTGGATCCTGCCACGACGCTCTACTTGGAACTGCACCAACTGACAGCTCCACCATTCAATATAAATACGTATCCGGTTTGCGACTTAGAGTCATCTTGATCAGTGTCAAAGCTAGCATCGACGCAACCATTTACGACAAGCTGTTTGTCACCTCCATAAACGAGAAACATATCCTTAGTCCTTTTCAGGTATTTCAGGATGTTCTTGACCGTTGTCCAGTGATCCACTCCTGGATTACTTTGGTACCTCCCTGCTAAACTTATATAAAGGCACACATCAGGTGTGGTACACAACATTGCATACATGATAGTACCTATGGCTGAGGCATAGGGAATGACTACCATTATCTCTCTATCTTCTGTAGTGGTTGGGCATTGAGTCTGACTCAACTTCACACCTTGTAACACAGGCAAGAACCCTTCGTTGACTGGTCCATTTCGAACTTCTTCAAAACTTTATCAAGGTACGTGCTTTGTGAAAGTCCAATTAAGCGTCTTGATCTATGTCTATAGATCTTGTTGTCGAATATATAAGCTGATTCACCAAGGTCTTTCATTGAAAACTTCTTATTCAAGTATCCTATGCTACCCAGAAATTTTGTATTATTTCCAATCAACAATATGTCATCCACATATAATATTAGAAATGCTACAGAGCTCCCACTCACTTTCTTGTAAATACAGGCTTCTCCAAAAGTCCGTATAAAACCATATGTTTTGATCACACTATCAAAACGTATATTCCAACTCCGAGAGGCTTGCACCAGTCCATAAATGGATCGCTGGAGCTTGCATACTTTGTTAGCACATTTAGGATCAACAAAAACCTTCTGGTTGCATCATGTACAACTCTTCTTTAAGAAATCCATTAAGGAATGCAGTTTGGACGTCCATTTGCCAAATTTCATAATCATAAAAAGCAGCAATTGGTAACATGATTCGGACAGACTTAAGCATCGGTACGGGTGAGAAGGTCTCACCGTAGTCAACTCCTTGAACTTGTCGAAAACCTTTCACAACAAGTGGAGCTTTGTAGACAGTAACATTACCATCGGCGTCAGTCTTCTTCTTGAAGATCCATTTATTTTCTATGGCTTGCCGATCATCGGGCAAGTCAACCAAAGTCCATACTTTGTTCTCATACATGGATCCCATTTCAGATTTCATGGCCTCAAGCGATTTCACGGAATCTGGGCTCATCATCGCTTCCTCATAGTTCGTAGGTTCGTCATGGTCTAGTAACATGACTTCCAGAACAGGATTACCATACCACTCTGGTGCGGAACATACTCTGGTTGACCTACGAGGTTCGGTAGTAACTTGATTTGAAGTTTCATGATCATCATCATTAACTTCCTCACTAGTTGGTGTAGGCATCACTGGAACTGATTTCTGTGATGAACTACTTTCCAATTCGAGAGAAGGTACAACTACCTCATCAAGTTCTACTTTCCTCCCACTCACTTCTTTTGAGAGAAACTCCTTCTCTAGAAAGGATCCATTCTTAGCAACAAATATCTTGCCTTCGGATCTGTATTAGAAGGTGTACCCAACAGTTTCTTTTGGGTATCCTATGAAGACACACTTCTCCGATTTGGGTTCGAGCTTATCAGGCTGAAGCTTTTTAACATAAGCATCGCAACCCCAAACTTTAAGAAACGACAGCTTAGGTTTCTTGCCAAACCAGAGTTCATATGGTGTCGTCTCAATGGATTTAGATGGTGCCCTATTTAACGTGAATGCAGTTGTCTCTAATGCATAAGCCCAAAATGATAGTGGTAAATCGGTAAGAGACATCATAGATCACACCATATCTAATAAAGTATGGTTATGACCCTCGGACACACCATTACGCTGGGGTGTTCCAGGTGGCGTGAGTTGTGAAACTATTCCACATTGTTTTAAATGAAGACCAAACTCGTAACTCAAATATTCGCCTCCACGATCAGATCATAGAAACTTTATTTTCCATTTCACTCTGAAATTCTTTGAACTTTTCAAACATTTCAGAGTTATGTTTCATTAAGTAGATATACCCATATCTGTTCAAATCATCTGTGAAGGTCAGAAAATAACGATACCCACCGCGAGCCTCAATACTCATGGGACCGCATACATCAGTATGTATTATTTCCAATAAGTCAGTGTCTCGCTCCATTGTTCCAGAGAATGGAGTTTTAGTCATCTTGCCCATGAGGCATGGTTCGCAATCATCAAGTGACTCATAATCAAGTGATTCCAAAAGCCCATCAACATGGAGTTTCTTCATGCGCTTTACACCAATATGACCTAAATGGCAGTGCCACAAATAAGTTGCACTATCATTATTAACTTTGCATCTTTTGGCTTCAATATTATGAATATGTGTATCACTACGATCGAGATTCAAGAAAAATAGACCACTCATCAAGGGTGCATGACCATAAAAGATATTACTCATATAAATAGAACAACCATTATTCTTTGATTTAAATGAATAACCGTCTCGCATCAAACAAGATCCATATATTGTGTTCATGCTCAACGCTGGCACCAAATAACAATTATAGATGTCTAAAACTAATCCAGAAGGTAGATGTAGATGTAGCATGTTGACGGCGATCACATCGACCTTGGAACCATTTCCGACGCACATCGTCACCTCGTCCTTAGCCAATCTTCGTTTAATCTATAGCCCCTGTTTCGAGTTGCAAATATGAGCAACATAACCAGTATCAAATACCCAGGCGCTACTACGAGCATTTGTAAGGTACACATCAATAACATGTATATCAAATATACCTTTCAATTTTTCATTCTTCTTATCCGCCAAGTACTTGGGGCAGCTCCGCTTCCAGTGACCAGTCCCTTTGCAGTAGAAGCACTCAGTTTCAGGCTTAGGTCCAGACTTGGGCTTCTTCCCGGGATCAGCAACTTGCTTGCTATTCTTCCTGAACTTCCCCTTGTTCCCTTTGCCCTTTTTCTTGAAACTACTGGTCTTGTTAACCATCAACACTTGATGCTCCTTCTTGATTTCTACCTCCACGGCCTTTAGCATTGCGAAGAGCTCAGGAATTGTCTTTTTCATCCCTTGCATATTATAGTTCATCATGAAGCATTTATACCTTGGTGGCAGTGATTGAAGAACTCTGTCAATGACACTATCATCAGGAAGATTAACTCCCAGCTGAGTCAAGTGGTTATGGTACCCAGACATTCCGAGTATGTGTTCACTAACAGAAATATTCTCCTCCATCTTGCAGCTATAGAATTTGTTGGAGCCTTCATATCTCTCAACTCGGGCATTTTCTTGAAATATTAACTTCAACTCCTGGAACATCTCATATGGTCCATGACGTTCAAAACATCTTTGAAGTCCCGATTCTAAGCCATAAATCATGACACACCGAACTATCGAGTAGTCATCATATTTAGCTTGCCAGACGTTCATAACGTCAGGAGTTGCTCCTGCAGCAGGCCTCGCACCTAGCGGTGCATCAAGGACGTAATTCTTTTGTGCAGCAATGAGGATAATCCTCAAGTTACGGACCCAGTCCGTGTAGTTGCTACCATCATCTTTCAACTTAGCTTTCTCTAGGAACGCATTAAAATTCAAGGGAACAGTAGCACGGGCCATTGATGTCGCTTGAAGCTACGTCGGTATTTCCCCAAAGAGGAAGGGATGATGCAGCATAGCGGCAGTAGGTTTTTCCCTCAGATATGAAACCAAGGTTATTGAACCAGTAGGAGAACCAAGCAACACAACGTAAACATCACCTGCACAACACAAATAACAAATACTCGCAATCCGGCGTGTAAAAGGGGTTGTCAATCCCTTTCATGTAACGGTGCCAGAAATTGGCAAATGGACGTGAGAGAGTTGTAAATATTGATAGATCGAACGCCAAATAAAATAATTGCAGCAAGGTATTTTTTATCTTTGGTTTAGTAGATCTGAAAATAAAAGGCAAATAAAATAAATGGAAAGGCAAATAATATGAGAAAGAGACCTGGGAGCCATAGGTTTCACTAGTGGCTTCTCTCGAGAAAAATAGCAAATGGTGGGTAAACAAATTACTGTTGGGCAATTGATAGAACTTCAAATACTCATGACAATATCTAGGCAATGATCATTATATAGGCATCACGTCCAAGATTAGTAGACCGACTCCTGCCTGCATCTACTACTATTACTCCACACATCGATCGCTATCCAGCATGCATCTAGTGTATTAAGTTCATGGAGAAACGGAGTAATGCAATAAGAACGATAACATGATGTAGACAAGATCTATCTATGTAGAGATAGACCCCATCATTTTATCCTTAGTAGCAATGATACATACATGTCGGTTCCCTTTCTGTCACTGGGATCAAGCACTGTAAGATCGAACCCACTACAAAGCACCTCTTCCCATTGCAACACAAATAGATCAAGTTGGCCAAACAAAACCTATCGTGGAATTGTCACGGCAGATGTCCTTAGTGTCAGGACTTAGTCGCGAGGCCAACGCATCTATGTGGTAGCTTGAGAGGGGTTGAGTGGGACGAGAGACGCAGGGCGGATCAACACGCAAGACAAGGATTTAGACAGCTTCGGGCCCCGGGAAACATCATCCGGTAATAGCCCTACATGCTGTTTGAGGCTAGGTCTCATTATCATCACGAGGGAGTCGCCGTAAACCGGCTTTCCTCTTTGTGTCTAGCCCTAGATATTGTTTCTTCTTGCTCCTCCCTCTTTGGGGAGCCCTGCCCCTCCTTATATATGTAAAAGGGGCGGTTTACATGTGGAGTCCTATTAGGATTAGGACTAGTCTATCTCTAATACAAACCGGATACAAGTCCTGGTTAACTCCTTGTAAGGTAAATATTCCTCATGCCCTTTCCTCTTAAACCGGCCACCATAGTATGAACCGGCTTCTGGGCCATGGGCCGTCATCCCATCTGACCCCCCCCCCCGCCAGGTTACTAATGAACCGCCAAGACCGGGCGGGTAGCCGGTGAACCGCCAAGCTCCGGGCGGGTTACCAGTGAGTCATCCAGTCCGGCCGGTTTATACTTCCGGCCGGTTTACGCCACGGGGTATACCCCCGACATTAGCCCCCAGTTTAATTTGGATTTATCCATGTTAAACTGATCCTTAAAACAAATACAAGAACAAATTTGATAGATTATGCTCTGGGTTAAGAATTCTTGTAAACTGTCATCTGAGCATCCTTAATTCCTTGCCATTTCCTTCTTCTAGAAAATCCAGGTCAATAAGCCAACTTCATAATCAATTTGCCGACATTGGTTTGTCACCGAGAAATACTCTGATATTCAGCCGGTTTGATGATGTAAAATTTTCCAGTTTAATATTACCAAAAATGGCCGGTTTATAAATATTGATGGCACCAGGTCATAATTGTTATCAACACCGGGTCATGTAATTGATCTTCCTGATTTGCTCAAAACTGATAAAAAGAAGATGTTCCTCCTTTATATGCATAATACCTGTAGCCCCCAAGTCTTAAGAGGAGAACGTAGTGATAACTTAAGACTTGCTCCAATAAGTGTTTCAACCTTGAAGAAATCCGGTTTGTTCATCTCAAAACTGAATACTCCATATATGTAGCCCCCAAGTGCCGGGTTGTCATGCTTGCAGCAACCTGGGACTTGTAATTACTTGATGCTCATAAAAACTTCAACCAGTGTAGCCCCCAAGGGCCGGGTCATTATGCAATAATGAGCAGGGACTTTGTAAGTATAATCTTGTAAACTTTGAACAGCAACGTGTAGCCCCCAACGGCCGGCTCATTATAATATGATGAGTCGGGTCTTCAATAAGACTAGTAAAAATGACTTTGCATTAGCCCCCAAGTGTCATGGTGCATGCTTGCAGCGACATGAGACTTGCATGTAATCTCAATTTGAATAATGTAGCCCCCAAGTGCCGGGTTGTAAGCCTGCAGCGACTCGGGACTATTCCTTCCATTCTAGAATAAATCATATCCTTTGATAAAAGAGTAGACATTGCGCTATAGCGACTTTGAAAACCTTAATAATAAAAATCCAGCCATGTTGGCTATTCAAGATAATATAATCTGGTATGAAAACCTTATTCATTCAACATCATAATGAAATTTCAGCCAAGTTTGGCTATTTGAATAATATAACCCAATGATTTATAAGCGCATGATTCCAATGGCGCAATCCAAACATATATTGGCGACTTATAGTCCTAAGCCAGGCCGGTTTAATAAACACCGGTGATTTATAATCATGCTTTATTCAACCTGTTTCTGCATACAACAAGTTTAAAGTGTCCTGGCGGTTTACCACCGGACGGGTCATAATGCCCAACATATAACCTAGGTTTATAACCAAGGCTGCATTTAGAATAATCAAATATGAAATATATCATACCTGTGACATTGAATCACATCGTTGGTTTACCAACTTCTTTTTTTTAGTAAGGGTGATAACCCAAATCTCGAGTACTGATAACTCCTTCCATATTGTGCCGGTTTATGATAAAACTGTGCCGGGTTATAATAAACACCGTGTTACTCCATAAGAGGATGTTAACAACACGGATCAAACCGGTCAAATAGTCTCCGGATTGATGTGAACTGTGTTCCGTCAATTGATTGGTTAAAAAACTTTTGTCGGTTTAAAGAACACAATAAAAAGCAAAAAAAAACCCTTCAAAGAAAAGTGTGAAGCAAAAGAAAAGTTTTATTTAAGCTGATCAAATGGCGTTACCATGGCTAAACACGACCAAGTTCCCATTAGGTGTAACTATGGTTCTAGTCAGCCAGGTCCCCAGATGAAATCGTGGCATTTATGCCGACCAAATGGCGTGGTCATGGTTCGGGTTCGACCAAGCCCCCAAGTGATTCTGTGGCCTTAGGCCGATCAAGAGGCGTGACTGGTTCAGACATGACCTAGTCCCCAAGTGATCTGGTGGCTTTTGCCTATCAAGAGGCATGGTATTGATTCGGACACGACCAATCCTCCAAGTGATATAACGTGATGCTTTTAGCAAAGCGAACTCAAGGGGTAAACCAGAGGCCGCTTTAGAGCAAGTCCGTGTAACCTCACATGATGTAAAAGAACAGAGACCCCGCTTTATGAAGCAGAAGCCCCCATGTGATCAATAATATGTCAGGCCAGTAAGGCGGGATACCCATGTTTGAACCGTGCATCATGGCAGCAGGTCCTCTTTGGCAATTGTTAACTTTTTGCAAGAGATAAATTCTTCTTGAACCGGGATCTTGAACCGGATATTGAGAGCTTCAAAGCTTTGTGGGAGACATCTTTCCCTTGAACCGGATTTTAAACCGGAATCTTCATTTTCAGCCGGAAAATTTTCTGACGACCTTTAAACCCGAACTTGTGAGAAGTTAATTTCTTTTTGAACTGGACATTGTTAAACCGGATTTGAGCGCTTCAGAGCTTTGTGGGAGAACAGACTTCCCTTGAACCGGACTGTAAACCGGATATTTGAGAGCTTCAATCAGACTGACTTCCCTTGAGCTGGATTTTAAACCGGAATCCTTTCTGATGACCCGGATCTTCTTCTTTGAGCCGGGATTTTGTAACTGTCATATACTTTCTAAACCAGAAAATTTCTGACGGCCTTTAAACTTTCATCAATATAACAGTAGCCTCTGGGACTGGGTTATCCTTCCCTCCATTGTCCTGGGGTTTTTAAATTTGCTGAAACTGGCAATATTCGCTAAGTCATGTCATCGTAGCCCCCGAGTCTCAAAGGTGACTCGAGGAGTTGGCTTGAGGCTCTCCATATTTGACCGTGATATAAACCGCCATAACTTGTATATCATTGGCGTTGATAGCACGATGTGAATCCATAGAAGGTTGAGGTGACTGCGGCGGGTTGTAAATGATCCCATATGAGCCGTGTCAGCAACTCAGCCAATTGTTCCTTCCAACTGGCGATTTGAAGTTAATCAAACTGTAGTGGTGGCGACTTGTGCGCCTGCCCATTGAACCATCCAGTGCAAACGGCGGTTGATGATAATTTGTCTCCAATTTGAAAGAAAACCGGGCTACCCAAGCTGTGACTTGCTCATATCCAATAAACAGCTCATGCAGACAGGTGCGGCCCGGTATGTTGATGTAGACCACACCGCGGGAGCGGATGACAAAGATGACCGCAGCATCACAGGCGGCACAGACAGATGAGTCGGCCGCGGCGTTGTAAGCTGGTGCGGACGAGGAGAGTCGGCACTAGTGTTCTAAACCAGTGCGGGCGCATGAACCGGCCGCGGGCATTGTAAACCGGCACGGACGGAGAGTTGGCCGCGGGCATTTGTAAACCGGCACGAACGGGCGAGTCAATCGCAGGTGCGGTAAACCGTGCGGACGGGCGAGTCAACCACGTTGTTTTGATGTAGTGAACAATTGTCCTGCATCAAAAAACATTGCAAACCAGAGTAATTGTTCTTTGATAGAAAACAATGTATGCTAATAAAGTTTAAACAGATAGGTACCACCTGGTTGTTCGGATGATGGATGATCCATTCAACGCAACAGAGGCGGCTCAGGCAGACCGACGACTCAATATAGCCCGGGCGGCTCAACACGGCAGAAGCGGCTCAACGCGGCCCCGACGGCTCAACACAGCAGTGAAACGGAGGCATCACCATGGCGGCGGCTCAGAAACTACAGCGGCAGCGCTTTTGAGACGGGAGAGGCGGCGACTTGAACAGCTTGAAACGGATGCGAGTCGACCTGGGGGCAGACGGCTGCTCAAGCCGGCGACTTGTAGCCCAAGGCATCGCGGCTCAGAGGCAGGGCGACTTGAGGCCACAGGGTGAGAGCGACGGCGGCTCGCGGCGAGGGTCAGGCTCGCGGTACCGGAGATGTCTTTTGCAGTGAACAATTGTCCTGCATATCAAATCAAAGTAATTGTTCTTTGATGAAAAGAATATGTACTAAAATTAGATAGAAAAAATAGCACCTGATATATTGTGTCAGATGAACGTGGATGCTGATTCTGAATAATGCCGGACGCAGCTCCACGTGACCTCTCCACCTTGGTCTCTTTCTTTTTCTTTGTCTTGATATGATGAAGACACGGCAGTGGCCCTTGATCTCCACGTATAAGTAATACCAGTAGTAACGCACTTGCAGCACGAATGCTTTGCGGTATGCCTTCGGGTGCACTCTGCGTGAAGGAGACGGCGGCGTGTGTCGCAGCCGTTGACCACACCGACAACGCCGGCTCAATGCACGGCAGCAGGGGTAGCGGCTCAGTGACTCCAGCGCAGCGTGGCCGACTTAATATGATTTGAAGACGGGGCCACTCAGTCGAGAAGAAAAAGAGGCGACTCGAAGCAGGCGCGAAGTGGGCAAGGGTGGCGGTTTGCCGCCGAGGCTGAGCCGGCAAAGGCCTTTGGACGACGGCTGCTCAACCCAAGGTCGAATGGAAGCGGCTCGGCAGCGCCGGATCCCAGCAAATACAGAGCAGCAGCTCAACACACGGCGACTTACAACTTCAGTAACAGCAGCAGCAGGGCGGCTTGCAGGTGGCTCCGTGGAGATGAAGCGAAACAGCGGCGTCTACTTGGCGCGCCGACGGCCTGGAGGAGGCCTAGTGGAGGCGGCTCGAAGGCGCACCGGCGTGGGCGGAGCCTAGCGGCAGAGGCAAAACAGCAGGGTCGTAGAGTCTGCGTCGATCCCCGTGTCTCCGTGCTCATCCAGGTCGTTGTCAGTTTGCCATCCCCGATCCGAGTCCTCCAGGTTGTGGGCTCGTGCCCCTTTTTTTCTTTTTTTTAATATCAGATCGGATTAAACAATTTGCAACCGGCCGCCGGCTTCCGTCCATAGATAGGATAAAGAATCAGAACCGTACTAGGATTAGTACTAGTCAAATTTGAGATTTGATCACGTGAACTACTACTCGAAGTAGTATTTTCCTTCGATCTTCACTCCATGTTTGTAGTAGCAGCAGCAATAGCATATACTGATATGATTCGGGTCTTGATGCACATGTATACGGCCATATGTACGAGCGCCCGGGTGATTACGCGTGCGCGTTTGTGCTATTGGTGACCCGGCGATTTGATGCATAGGCGCAGAAATGAAGATCGATTTTCTCTTGGTCTCGATGTATCGCGGCGGCGGGTGCGCAAACACAACCCTAATTTCCCTTGATCTCAAACTTGTATAAACCGGATCCAAACTTAATCATGCTCCTGATCACAAAACAACAAATTTGTCGGCTCTTCCTCATCTGACGAATTTGCAAGCTTCTCGATCCTTAGGAGAGATCCCTTCAAGAGCTCAACACCACCGTGCGCAGGCCCCACGGTGGGCGCCAACTGTCGTGGAATTGTCACGGCAGATGTTCTTAGTGTCAGGACTTAGTCGCGAGGCCAACGCATCTATGTGGTAGCTTGAGAGGGGTTGAGTGGGACGAGAGACGCAGGGCGGATCAACACGCAAGACAAGGATTTAGACAGCTTCGGGCCCCGGGAAACATCATCCGGTAATAGCCCTACATGTTGTTTGAGGCTAGGTCTCATTATCATCACGAGGGAGTCGCCGTAAACCGGCTTTCCTCTTTGTGTCTAGCCCTAGATATTGTTTCTTCTTGCTCCTCCCTCTTTGGGGAGCCCTGCCCCTCCTTATATATGTAAAAGGGGCGGTTTACATGTGGAGTCCTATTAGGATTAGGACTAGTCTATCTCTAATACAAACCGGATACAAGTCCTGGTCTTAACTCCTTGTAAGGTAAATATTCCTCATGCCTTTCCTCTTAAACCGGCCCACCATAGTATGAACCGGCCTTCTGGGCCATGGGCCTCGTCATCCATCTGACCCCCCCCCCCCCCCCCCCCCCCCCCCGCCAGGTTACTAATGAACCGCCAAGACCGGGCGGGTAGCCGGTGAACCGCCAAGCTCCGGGCGGGTTACCAGTGAGTCATCCAGTCCGGCCGGTTTAACTTCCGGCCGGTTTACGCCACGGGGTAATACCCCCGACAAACCCAAATATCGGAGAAGAAATACAAGGCTATAAGCAATCATGCATATAAGAGATCAAAGAAACTCAAACACTTTCATGGATATAAAAAGATAGATCTAATCATAAACTCAAAGTTCATCTGATCCCAACAAACACACTTTGAAAAGAGTTACATCATATGGATCTCCAAGAGACCATCGTATTGAGAATCAAACAAGAGAGAGGAAGTCATCTAGCTACTAACTACAGACCCGAAGGTCTACAAAGAACTACTCACGCATCATCAGGCATGCACCAATGGAAGTGGTGAACCCCTCCGTGATGGTGTCTAGATTGGATCTGGTGGTTCTGGACTCTGCGGTGGCTGGAATTGATTTTTGTCGACTCCCCTAGGGTTTCTGGAATATTGGGGTATTTATATAGCAAAGAGGCGGTCCGGGGGGCACCCAAGGTGGGCACAACCCACCAGGGCGCGCCTAGGCCTCCAGGCGCGCCCTGGAGGGTTGTGCTCTCCTCGGAGCACCCCCCCCCAGACGTAGCCTTGGCCCATTAGGTGTCTTCTGGTCCATAAAAAACCACCCTAAAGTTTTGTTGCATTTGGACTCCGTTTGGTATTGATTTTCTATGATGTAAAAAACATGCAAAAAACAGCAACTGGCACTTGGCACTATGTCAATAGGTTAGTACCAAAAATGATATAAAATGACTATAAAATGATTATAAAATATCCAAGATTGATAATATAATAGCATGGAACAATCAAAAATTATAGATATGTTGGAGAAGTATCAGCCATTGATCTACAACATAGATATGCAAAAACTATCAGGACTAAGTTCATGATAAATTTAAGTTCAGTTAATCATATTACTAAAGAACTCCCACTTAGATAGACATCCCTCGAGACATCTAAATGATCAAGTGATCCATATCAACTAAACCATGTCCGATCATCACGTGAGATGGAGTAGTTTTCAATGGTGAACATCTCTATGTTGATCATATCTACTATATGATTCATGTTCGACCTTTCGGTCTCAGTGTTACGAGGCCATGTTTGTACATGCTAAGCTCGTCAAGTTTAACCTGGGTATTCTGCATGTGCAAAACTGTCTTACACACGTTGTATGTGAACGTAGAGCTTATCACACCCAATCATCACATGGTGTCTCGGCACGACGAACTATTGCAACAGTGCATACTCAGGAAGAACACTTATACCTTGAAATTTAGTGAGGGGTCATCTTATAATGCTACCGCCGTACTAAGCAAAATAAGATACATAAAAGATAAACATCACATGTAATAAAATATGTGACATGATATGGCCATCATCATCTTGTGCTTTTGATCTCCATATCCAAAGCACCGTCATGATCTTCATCGTCACCAGCTTACACCTTGATCTCCATCGTAGCATCGTTGTCGTCTCGCCAACTATTGCTTCTACGACTATCACTAATGCATAGTGATAAAGTAAAGCAATTACATGGCGATTGCATTTCATACAATAAAGCGACAACCATAAGGCTCCTGCCAGTTGCCGATAACTTTTACAAAACATGATCATCTCATACAATAACGTATATCTCATCATGTCTTGACCATATCACATCACAACATGCCCTGCAAAAACAAGTTAGACGTCCTCTACTTTGTTGTTGCAAGTTTTACATGGCTGGTACGGGCTTCTAGTAAGAATCCTTCTTACCTACACATCGAAACCACAACGATTTTTCGTCAAGTGTGTTGTTTTAACCTTCAACAAGGACCAGACGTAGTCAGATTCGATTCAACTAAAGTTAGATAAACAGACACCTGCCTGCCACTTTTATGAAAAACAAGTTGCATGTCTCTCGATGGAACCGGTCTCATGAATGTGGTCATGTAAGGTTGGTCTGGGCCGCTTCATCCAACAATACCGCCGAATCAAAATAAGACGTTGGTGGTAAGTAGTATGACTATGATCGCCCACAACTCTTTGTGTTCTACTCGTGCATATCATCTACGCATAGAGCTGGCTCGGATGCCACTATTGGGGAACGTAGCATGCAATTTCAAAAAATTTCCTACGATCACGCAAGATCCATCTAGGAGATGCATAACAACGAGAAGGGGAGAGTGAAGGAAATATGCCCTAGAGGCAATAATAAAGTTGTTATTTATATTTCCTTATATTATGATAAATGTTTACTATTCATGCTAGAATTGTATTAACCGAAAACTTGATACATGTGTGGGTACATAGACAAAACACAGTGTCCCTAGTAAGCCTCTACTAGACTAGCTCGTTAATCAAAGATGGTTAAGTTTCCTAACCATAGACATGTGTTGTCATTTGATGAACGGGATCACATCATTGGGAGAATGATGTGATGGATAAGACCCATCCGTTAGCTTAGCATAATGATCGTTAAGTTTTATTGTTATTGCTTTCTTCTTTTTGATTAAGGTTTTATTAGTTTATTACTCGAAACTAAATCAAGGATTTTAAGGATACTTATACATATTCCTTTGACTATGAGGTTATACAACTTCCGAATATCGGAGGAATACCTTGTGTGCTATCAAACGTCACAACGTAACTAGGTGATTATAAAGATGCTCTATAGGTATCCCCGAAGGTGTTTGTTGCGTTGGCATAGACCGAGACTAGGATTTGTCACTCCGAGTATCGGAGAGGTATCTCTGGGCCCTCTCGGTAATGCACATCATAATAAGTCTTGCAAGCAATGTGACTAAAGAGTTAGTTGCGGGATGATGCATTACGGAACGAGTAAAGAGACTTACGGTAATGAGATTGAACTAGGTATGAAGATACCGACGATCGAATCTCGAGCAAGTAACATGCCGATGACAAAGGGAATAACGTATGTTGTCATTATGGTACGACCGATAAAGATCTTCGTATAATATGTGGGAACCAATATGAGCATCCAGGTTCTGCTGTTGGTTATTGACCGAAGAGGTGTCTCGGTCATATCTACATAGTTCTCGAACCCGTAGGGTCCGCACGCTTAACGTTCGATGACGATTTTGTATTATATGAGTTATGTGATTTGGTGACAGAATGTTGTTTGGAGTCCCGGATGAGATCATGAACATGACGAGGAGTCTCGAAATGGTTGAGAGGTAAAGATTCATATATAGGATGATAGTATTCGGACACCGGAAGTGTCCTGGGGGTACCGGATATGTATTGGGTCACCGGAAGGGATTGCATGCTACCCCCGCAAGCTATATGGGCCTAATGGGCCAAGAGTTGGACAGACCAGTCCCAAAAGGGGCTGGTGCACCCCCTATAGGCTGAATATGAGAAGGAAAGGAAGGAAAGGGGAGGATTCGGCCTCCCCCTTTCCTTCCCCTCCCCCCTCTCTTTCCTTCCCCCTTCGATGGATATGGAAGGAGGGAGGATGGCTTGGAGGAGGCGCCCAAGTAGGATTACTCCTACTTGGGGTGCCCCTTGCAGCCCCTCTCCCTCTCCCACCTATATATATAGGCAAAATTGTGTCTACAATAGCTTGCTGCAGACACAGCTATCACAGCCACAAACCTACGCCCCGTGATTCGTGCTGAGTGTGTGTGAGAGAGAAAATAAGGAGGGTTTTTGGGAGTTTCTGCGGTCGGTTTGCCTGACAAAGGCTGCAGCTGTGGGGGGCAGTATCAGTGGTCCAGTTGTTTGCGACAGGGGAGTGACGAGGACAAGACCCATGTGACCAGCCAGATGGAACCTCTAGCCATAAGGAAAAATAGATGCGACCAAAATAAGATGACATCCCATGCAACAAGTACTTCAAAGAGGGGGTCCTTCTGCACATCAGGAGGGCAAGCTACCGAGCCCACCGGGCATGCTACTACCTACTCTACTCTTGATTAGTACCTATGCACATGTGCTTGTGTTTTCCATCTCGTGGAACTGGAATAGAATTTGCGAAGGGATGATGTCCCACCTCCACGGAACCGTCAAAATTGTACTTGGAACCGGACATTGAAACCCTGAAGCCCCGTCGATAGGACGACCGAACCGGACGCCCATCATACCACCCTGCGAACCATTTTTATGTGAAAAGGGGCTGACGTGAAGACCAATAAAAGGTTGAACCGCTTGATCACTACCATGGAACCGGAGGATCGCAAGGTGAAGTCCCGGTCAATGGGACGATGGAACTGAGCGACAACCATGCCAACCCACCAACCATTTCTTTTGAAGAGATCCATCGAAATACCAACAAAAGGGTGGACCGCTTGACCGCCATCGCTGAACCAAAGGACGAAAATGTGAAGCCCCATTCAACGGGACGATGGAACCGGCAACCCACGAACCGTTTTTTTATGTAAAGGGAAGGGCCGAAAGACCAACAAAAGGTTGGAACCGGCAACCTGCTAACCGCTCGATCACTGCCGTGGAACCGGATGATGAAAATCTGAAGCCCCAGTAAACGCGAAGATTGAACCGGCCGCCGCCCATACCACACCACGAACCGGTTTTTTTCTTTTTACATACAGCTACCTGTACGTGTGCGTTTCCATAGGTAGGCGTACTTACAAACCAGCGCTCAGGTATTTAGAAACATATACATATGTACAGGCCGTATAGACATTGCTGAAGTTTTTGATACGTACATGTACTAGCTAGCACTTGAGCAGCTTTGCACACATACACAGCTGAAAATGGGAAACATCCCAGGTTCCGCACAACGCTGTTGTAGGTTCGCTCGAATGATGTGTTTGGACCCGTCACGTTGAATGAACCGAACCTACGCTCTGTGGTCCATATATGTCACGTGCGAGAATACGAGGCTGTAACTTGTTGTCGTATGCAGCGGAACCTGCACAAGTTTTTTTGTTAAGGCGTGGAACCTGGAATAGACACGCTCGTGATAGCAAAACAAAGGAAAGCTTGGACTTGGACCATAGGCCGCAGGCTTTTGTCAGCCCGTGAAGCATAAAGTGGTCAGTACTTGGCCTGCCACCCCACCTCCAATAATTCATCAAAGAGACTGAATATAGAATCGGACCACGCACTTAGTTCGAATCACGAGGCAACACCAACGGTTCTGATAGCTATTTCTGGATCAAGCTATGATAGAAAATCCCTCTCCTATATATATATATATATATATATATATATATATATATATATATAGGGTGGGTCTATTATGATAACACCCTTAAGAGTCTTATTCTGCACACCGAATCGCTTATTCTGCTAACACCTCTCTCCGTACCGCACCACGAACCGAACCACCCCACTGCCACTAACAAAGCCCACCCCTAGCTCCCGCACGACACCCATCTCCCTCTTCCCCCGATCCAAACCCCCACCTCCCTCCACCTTCTACCGGCGTCGCCGCCGCCAGAGCACCACCTCACCTTCTCCCACCTTTCCCCCGCCTCGCCCCCACCTTCCTCCATCGCGCCCACCCCGGCGAGCCCCGCCGCGCCACGGCTCCACCACCCCCGACCTTCTCCCCTTCCAACCCCGCGCCGTCGGATCCCCGCCCCACCACCCCGCCGCGCCGGATCCATGCCCCGCCGGACACCCGCGATGCCCCGCCGCCGAATCCAGCCCCTCCGGTCCGCTCCCTCCGGCCAGCACCACTGCCTCCTCCCCATCCATGGCGATCGCCCCGCCACAGCAACCTCTCCCTGTGCTGGATCCGGTGGGATCCGCCTCCATTGCGTCCCGCCTGGACCCCCGTCGCTGCGGCCGGGGCAGCTCCCCCGTTCGGCCTCCTCCCCATCCTGGACTTGACGGCTGATGGGTCCAGGTCGCTCATGCCTCCGGTGGCTCCTGGGCGAGAGGACTCTCTGCAGTTCGGTGGCGCTCGTGGTGCAGCTCGGTGGCAGTGCAGCTCGGTGGCGCTCGTGCGTGCAGTGCGTTCGGTGAGTGCATGTGTTTCAGTGCATCTCGTGTTGACCCCGACCACCATCCTCCATCGCCGTCCGTCTCATGCTGCCCCTCCTGATCGCGTGCCCCTGGATCCGGGCAACCAGGCCTGCGTGCCATGCCACGCGCGGCCCGCTGGACTTCAACCGCTGGGGGTGTGGTGGTGGTGGGCTGCAACTTCATCTCCCTTATGCCCGCAGGTGCCGCCATGGGCATCTCAATCTTGTCTCCCATCACCGGCATTCAGTTGAGGATAGGGCGCCGCCGGCTTGCAGTTCGCTTGGTTCCCCATGCTGTGGTGCGGTGCGTCACCGTCGTTCTATTGCACTTTGGACCTTCTTTTTCTTCAGATTTTGCTTGTCTGCAGTTCGCCTATGATCTTGGTGTGGTGCCGTGGATGTGCCAGCGGCCGCTCTCTGTGTGGTTGGCCACGCTGTCCTTTGCAGATCGCTCGAGTGAGAGAGGAGGTGCTCTACATGGCGTGTTGCAGTTCCTGGTGCCACTCCAGTGCAGCTCGGTTTGTGCAAAAAAAGTGGAGTTCTTTTTTTGTTGTTGTAGTAGTTCCTCGTCATTGTAATTTGTGTGTGTTTGTACTATGGATTAAAAAGAGGATCACTGTAGTTCGTTCGCCCCGGCTCGTAGTCCAGATATGTACAGATCGCAGCTCTCTCGGAAACATTCATTGAAGAAAACAACAACAAAATTGTTTAGGTGCAGCTCACTTGTTTCATTGCCGCAATGATCTTCTCTCTCCCAGTGGTTCACTATGTTGCCGAGTGCAAAAACAAATTGGAAAAGTTGATTTTTTTTAATGCCGCTCACTCTGTTGTTGTGTGCAGTAGAAAGAATATTGGAAAAAGAAAAATTGATGCAGTGCACTCACCTCGTCCCTGCAGTACCAGCGCTCGACACGAAGTGCACTCCACCACGTTTGGAAAAATTTACGTCCCACAAAAAAAACCATGCAGTGCACTTGCCCATCTAATGACGTACGGTATTTCGTCTGAAGCAGTGCGTTCTTCTTTCCCCGTCCGAGAAAAAATACGTCTAAACAAAAAGAAACCATCCAGTGCCCTTGACCATCTAATGAAGTGCGGTATTTCGTCTGAAGCAGTGCGTTCTTCTGTCCGATGCAGTAAATATGACGATTTTGGTCTCGCGAAGAACAGAGTGTCCGCTTTTCGGTAAAATCAAAACTGCTCTTAAACCGTAAGGTATTAAAGAGAGTGTTCTACATGAAAAGGTTGCATCTCGTCGATATCTTTCCAACAGCGTATGATTTGAATTATTCTGACCAGCCGTTCGTAAAAATTTTGCGAAAAAACAGCCGCTGCCTCTCGAAGTCGGCCGCACGATTTTCAAAATTAACTAAAATCCGTAAGGAATCTCAAAACCATTTCAACATATGAAAGTTGCGCCTTGTCCGTAGCTTTTCAACGGCGTATCATATGTCTCATTTCGACAAACAGTTAGAAAACTGGAGCAAAAACAGTACCGAAAATTTCAAAAAAATTTAAAAACAGAATTCCGCGATTTAGTAAATTTGAAACTGCTCTTAAACCGTAATGAATTAGAGAAAGATTTATATATGAAAAAGATGCGCCTCGACGATATCTATCCAATGGCGTATCAATTGCTTCATTCCAACAAGCGGTTTAGAAAAAAACACGAAAAAACGCTCGCTGCCACTCGTCATCCGCCGCACTATTTTCAAAACTGCTCTTAAACCGTGTGGAATTTCGAAAAGTGTTCAACATGTCGAAGTTGCGCCTAATCCATAGCTTTTCAATGATATATTACACGCCTCATTCCGATAAACGGTTAAAAAATTAGAGCGAAAACAGTACCGAAAAAATAACGCGTGCAGTTTTTTCCGACGAGAAGTTCACTAGTCTCTATTGCAGTGCTCGTCGTCAAAATGATGCAGTGCGCTTCTGTTGAGCGTGCAGTGCCGAAGTGGTGTGCAGAATAGTTATTTTGCTAATATTAGCAGAATAGACCGTCTATATATATATATATGTGTGTGTGGGGGGGGGGAGGGCACCGCTAGACCACACATCAATTTTTCTTAGCCGTGTGCGGTGCCCCCCACCCCCCACCCCCGTGTAGCAACCAGACCTCAAACAGTCTGATCTTCGTGCATCAGTGTCATCCCTGGATCGGTAATGCTGACACGCACAGTACTTGAGGATTTATAAAAGAGTAGGAATCACACACTTATTACATCGAATGTCTCAAAAGAGAACTTATTACAATAAATATGGCTTAAGGCCATCTAATGATAACAGCGAAAGGCTTGGAAGATAAAGTGAGTCCATCAACTCCAACGGCATCACTGAGTGAAAGACAACGACCTATGGCTCCTTACTCGTCATCTGAAAAGTCTACAACATGATATGTTGCAGCCCGAAACGGGTCAGCACATGGAATATGCTGGCAATGTAACACAAGAGAGTAATGAACAGAATAATGCTATCACTACATGTATATATGGCTGGTGGGGGCTGTATGGTTAATATGTTTTGCGAAAAGCCGATTTTTCCCTACAACAAAGGAATAAATTTTATTTAACTATCATGGTGGTTGTTAAAAATTGAGAAGGTTCACCCAAATCAATCCTAATTAAGCATCATCATTAAACCCAATCAAATTACATTAAGAGTGATGAGATCCACATGATAATCCAAGAACTAGATACTCAAGATGTCCATAACCGGGGACACCGCTAACCATGATTGTTTGTACACTCTGCAGAGGTTTGTGCACTTTTCCCCACAAGACTCGATCTCCTCTGTTGGATTTCTTGCACTACATAATGTTTGAGAAACGGATGACCGAGACACAGTGTTTCCGAAGAGGTCCCCTTAACCGATAGATAGGCCTGTACACCTACAATCCCCTACATCTGCTAGCCCATCATGGAAAATTTTCCCACAACTTACTCAACTATGCCAGAGCCCATAATGGCATGTGGCTGCACACGGAAGTTTCTAGCATGAATAATCTTATGATCCCTTTGAGCTTGGGTGGCAATCCATAGGAAGAATCACACGGTACCCCGGGATTTCCAAAAATACAGGCAACACTGGGTTCCCCAGGTGCCTCAGTCCACCCAGATGTGTATTAAAGTTGTCACCTTAAGTTAACCATTAATTAACAATACTCACATCTGTCATGAATACACTCAAACCCAAACCACGTCTACGAGCATAGCATAGTAATATAAGCAACATAGAAGTAACTCCCAAAGGTTTGGTAATAAACAGGACAGTAGGTACTACCTCATCTACTTTCCAAAACCCACATATTAATCAGATCCTAATCATGCAATTGTTTGAGGATTGATCTAATGCAATAAAACTGGGTAGTAAAGAGGTATGATCAAAGTGTTACTTGCCTTGCTGATGATCCGTGAAACCTAGAGACTCGTAGTAGCACGCTTCGCACTCCGGGTACTCTATCGTAAACAAACAAACATACAATAAGGAATCAAACAAAAATGCACGGGTAAAACTCAAATAAGAAGATCTAACCAGAAAGTTCAACTTAAGAACTCCGGTTTGCAAAAAGAATCAAATCGAACGAAGCAACAAAACTCAAATTGTGAAAGAAACAAGCTTCGATTACTAATCTGCACTAAAGTCAAATTTTACAGTAGCAAAAACTTGTTTAACTTGATTAAATAGAAAGAGGGCTTCGAGACGAAACTCTAGGCGCTTGAATCGCCTGATTCCGATAAACAAGCGAAAAGATAAACTAAAACGAAAATCGGATTAGAAATCGCGATCGAAAATAATCACAAAAAATCTGAGAAAAAGAAAAACTGACAAACAGGCTAACGAACGAACGTTCGCTGTCTGCGGCTAAATGGTGAAAATCGTTCGTTAAAAGGAACGAACGAACGGGTGTTCGCTAAATAAATAAACCGACGGAAAACTGATCAAAAAAATAAACAGAAAAATTTTAAAAAAGGATCTAGATCTAGGGTTTACCGAAATAAACCGAAGAAGAAAAAAAATAGCGGCGGCGGTCAACTTCGGCGGTGGCGGCGTGGGGCTCGAGGCACGGCTAGGGTTCGGCGGTGGCTGGGGTGGGCTGGGGCTGGCGGGGTCGCGGGCTTATAAAGCCTGGGGCGAGGCGCAGTCCGGGTCGCCCACGGCGGCCCAAGTCGGTTCGACCTCTTTTTTTAAAATAAGTCCGCGCAGAAAAACGAAGAAAAGAAATACTAAACGGGCTCCAAAAATCCTGAAATAAATTTTCTCCGTCCTCTAAAATCTACCGGACAGGGTGAACATTTATTTGGGACTCTAATGCAATTTCGAAAAAACGCATATTTTTCCTAATTCAATAAAATAGCGATAAAACTCCGAATAAAATTCTTATTTGATTTCAATATTAAATCTCCAATATTTCTTTATTTTGAGGAAGTCATTTTATCCACTCTCTTTTATTTTTATAAAAGAAATATTCGAAGAGAAAATAATTAAAATCAAACGATCCTCTTTTCAAAATTTGAGAAAACTCAAATATGGAAATAACGAAATCCCCAACTCTCTCCGTAGGTCCTTGAGTTGCGTAGAATTTCTAGGATCAAACCAAAATGCATTAAAATATGATATGCAAAGATGATCTAATGCATAACATTCCAAATTGAAGAATTTGGGATGTTACACCCCGCCACCGTTTACTCCTCCGGTCATATTGTCATAGTGCTTAGGTGAAACCCTGCGAATCACTTCACCATCACCATCACCATGCCGTCGTGCTGACGAAACTCTCCCTCGACACTTTGCTGGATCAAGAGTTCGAGGGACGTCATCGAGCTGAACGTGTGCAGAACTTGGAGGTGTCGTATGTTTGGTACTTGATTGGTTGAATCGAGAAGACGTTCGACTACATCAACCGTGTTAAACTAACGCTTCCGCTTTCGGTCTACGAGGGTACATGGACACTCTTCCCCTCTTGTTGCTATGCATCTCCTAGATAGATCTTGCGTGATCGTAGGAATATTTTTGGAAATTGCATGCTACGTTCCCCAACAATGGCATCCGAGCCAGGTCTATGCGTAGATGATATGCACGAATAGAACACAAAGAGTTGTGGGCGGTGATCGTCATACTGCTTACCACCAATGTCTTATTTTGATTCGGCAGTATTGTTGGATGAAGCGGCCCGGACCAACCTTACATGACCACATTCATGAGACCGGCTCCACTGACAGACAAGCAACTAGTTTTGCAAAAAGGTGCCTGGCGGGTGTCTGTTTCTCCAACTTTAGTTGAATCGAATTTAACTGCGGACGGTCCTTGTTGAAGGTTAAAACAGCAAACTTGATAAATCACCGTTGTGGTTTTGATGCGTAGGTAAGAATGGTTCTTGCTAGAAGCCCGTAGCAGCCATGTAAAACTTGCAACAACAAAGTAGAGGACGTCTAACTTATTTTTGCAGGGCATGTTGTGATGTGATATGGTCAAGACATGATGTGATATACATTATTGTATGAGATGCTCATGTTTTGTAAAAGTTATTGGCAACTAGCGGGAGCCATATGGTTGTAGCTTTATTGTATGAAATGCAAACACCAAGTAATTGCTTTACTTTATCACTATGCATTAGCGATAGTTGGAGAACCAATAGTTGGCGAGATGACAACGATAGTACGATGGATATCAAGGCGTCAAGCTGGTGATGATGGAAATCATGACGGTGCTTTGGAGATGGAGATGAAAGGCACAAGATGATGATGGCCATATCATGTCACATATTTTGATTGCATGTGATGTTTATCTTTTACGCATCTTATTTTGCTTAATACAACGGTAGCATTATAATATGATCCCTCACTAAATTTCAAGGTATAAGTGTTCTCCCTGAGTATGCACCGTTGCGACAGTTCGTCGTGCAGAGACACCACATGATGATCGGGTGTGATAAGCTCTACGTTCACATACAACGGGTGCAAGATAGTTTTGCACATGCGGAATACTCGGGTTAAACTAGACACGCCTGTACATACATGGCCTCGGAACACTGGAGACCGAAAGGTCGAACGTGAATCATATAGTACATATGATCAACATAGAGATGTTCACCATTGAAGACTACTCCATCTCACGTGATGATCGGACATGGTTTAGTTGATTTGGATCACGTATCATTTAGACGAGATGTCAATCTAAGTGGGTGTTCTTAAGTAATATGATTAATTGAACTTAATTTATCATGAACTTACTCCTGATAGTATTTGCATATCTATGTTATAGATCATTAGCTTGCGATATAGCTCCTATATATTTTTCATATGTTCCTAGAGAAAAGTTGAAAGATGATAGTAGCAATGATGCGAACTGGGTCCGTGATCTGAGTATTATCCTCATTGCTGAACAGAAGAATTATGTCCTTGATGCACCGCTAGGTGACAAACCTATTGCAAGAGCGGATGCAGACGTTATGAACGTTTGGCAAGCTCGGTATGATGAGTACTTGATTGTTTAGTGCACCATGCTTTACGGCTTAGAATCGGGACTTCAAAAACGTTTTGAACGCCACAGAGCATATGAGATGTTCCAAGAGTTGAAATTGGTATTTCAGACTCATGCCCGTGTTAAGAGGTATGAGACCTCTGGCAAGTACTTTGCCTATAAGATGGAGGAGAATAGCTTAGCTAGTGGTCATGTGCTCAGAATGTCTGGGTACTAAAATCGTTTGAATCAAGTGGGAGTTAATCTTTTAGATAAGATAGTGATTGACAGAGTTCTCTAGTCACTATCACCAAGTTACTAAAACTTCGTGATGAACTATAATATGCAAGGGATGACGAAAACGATTCCCAAGCTCTTCGCGATGTTGAAATCGGCGAAGGTAGAAATCAAGAAATAGATCAAGTGTTAATAGTTAACAAGACCACTAGTTTCAAGAAAAACGTTAAGGAAAAGAAAGGGAACTTCAAGAAGAATGGCAAGAAAGTTGCCACTCCCATGAAGAAGCCCAAAGCTAGACCCAAACCTGAAACTATGTGCTACTACTGCATGGGAAATGGTCATTGGAAGCGGACCTACCCCAAAAACTTGGCGGATAAGAAGAATGACAAAGTGAACAAAGGTATATTTGATATACATGTTATTGATGTGTACTTTACTAGTGTTTCCAAGGTTGATAAGATCATCATCCATACTTCCTTTACTTTCGGGATTAGTGTTGAACCTAAAATAAATGTTACTTGGTGTTTGCGTTGAGCATGAATATGATTGAATCGTGATTATTGCAATACGGTTATTCATTTAAGTCAAAGAATAATTATTATTTTGTTTACATGAATAAAACCTTCTATGGTCATACACTCAATATAAATTGTTTATTGAATCTCGATCGTAGTAATACACATATTTATAATATTAATGCCAAAAGATGCAAAGTTGATAATGATAGTGCAACATACTTGTGGCACTGCCGTTTTTGTCATATTGGTGTAAAGCACATGAAGAAACTCCATGGGAATGGACTTTAGTAATCACTTAATTATGAATCATCTGATACTTGCGAACCATGCCTCATGGGCAAGATGACTAAAACTCCGTTTTTCAGAACAATGGAGCGAGCTAATGACTTATTGAAAGTAATACATACCGAACTGAATATGAATAGTACACTAGATCATTGATGACGCGCGTTGCTGCGCCCGTCTATTTCTACAATGAAATGAAAGGTAGTTGATAAATAAATGACCACATGAAATATATTGAATTTACCTAAACATAACCATGCATTAGTTGTTGCGCCTATCTATTTCTACAATGAAATGATAGGTATTTTGATAATAAATGACCACACAAAATATACTGAATTTACACATAAACATACATTAGTCGGCAATCCAAGAAAATCTCATATATATACTCCGTAAAGGCAAGGTCACATATACAAATTGGCTTGGTATAACAACATACAGAACAATATAGATAGTAAATACAACTAATCAGTACAAATAATAGGCAATAAGAAATACTCCCTCTGTTTATAAATATTAGCCCTTTTTAGAGATTCCAATATGGACTACATATGGAGCAAAATGTGTGAATCTACGCTCTAAACTATTTCTATATACATTCGTATGTAGTTTACATTAATATTTCTTAAAAAAACTTATATTTAGAAACGGATGGAGTAGATTGTATACATCATGAGTAAATGGAATCTTCACATGCCTCTACCAAAAGGCCACCATGTTCCGAAACAAAGAAGATTTATGTCTGCCTAATGCAGCTGGCTGTTTCTTGTGGAGGGCATCACATTCATAGGACAAACAACCTAACAAGAATTAAATTAGTTGCAATATCAAATAATGATATATACTAAATACTACCATACAAGCAGTAGCAGGGATATGCGGTAATCATACTTTTCCTTTTTGTTTGGTGTTTTGTTAAAGATCAATAAGGCTGAAAGCTATATGTAATAAAGTGGCAAACTGACAATTCCATTTTATACATGAAAATGCTTGCCAAAACAAACCAACATGGAAAATGGTGTCACTACACTTGTACGAATTAAGTAAGGTCCAAATTAAAATGTCAACCAATCAGCAACCACCTGTGTCGTTTACAAAAAAGATAACTATCTGGTTAGGACAACATAACTGATATAGCAAAATAACATCATGTATAAAATGGAAGACAAAGAGTTCTACACCAAAAGTGATAACTGAAATAAAAGCGAAGATATGCGTAAGATGTCAGTATACCTAGCGTGTATCCAGTGCGTCGTAGTTGAGCTGATCAAGCTAGATATCATTACTTAGTTATGCATTAGTACTGAAATAAATTTCAAAGAAGATTCAATCAAATTTTATTGCATCAGCACATATAAATACATAAAAGACGAACTTGAATTCTCTTTGAAAACATAACATTCGTTCAATTGGCAACAACCATGTTTTCTGCAACGCTATTGGAAAAGTTGAACAATAACGATACCCATGATTGACATGCTCGCTTCTTGTGTTGTTGTTTTTCATCTGACACAGAGCTATTGCAAGTTCAAACTATCTCTACCACTGTTGTGAAACCTTATTCAACAACCAAAAAGAATGTCCTAAATTTAAGCCCAGCTAGAGCGATTAGGTTTTTTTATCTCTAGGAAATATATACAAAGGGCTAGACGTTCTAAAGTAAGACAGTTACAGAAATCTGTAGCAAGCATTGCTTTCTGCTTAATCTTTGTGTCATACCTCGGAACTGTTATAAGCAAAATGAGTATTTATGAGGTTCGGGAAAATAAAATGGAACCAGTGTTTATGTTCTTGAGGCCAGCTTATAAGGTTCAATCATATTCGCCCCACGGTTGCCGTGCCATGACATGGTGAAAATAGATACTGATTTTGTACGCTTGTACTCATGAATTAGAAAGCAAAAACAATCGTACCTAATTTATAATCTTCATGTAGTACTACTGCAACTCATAACTGAAAAAGGACCACATGATTTAGATAAAGATAACCTATACGATGTTTAAAAGTAAATTTCCTCCATAAATATTTCCATTACCTCATATCACAATGTTTTGACCTGCAACTGCATCTATCAGTTCAGGAGAAAATTCACAGATTCAATGAAATATTGTCTGGGGTGGAGTGGCTTGAGAGAAACAAAGCTTGCAAATTTGTAGGAATTGATTGTCTAGTTACCTTGCAGAAGGAGATTTCACATCAACATCAGAGGAGGAGAGGATGTACTGCATAACCAGAAGAGGATTTTCAGCTACAGATAAGCATTGCCGAAGATTTTTTTCTAAGATATTGTGACCGTGCAACGCAACATTCAGAAATGAAATCGGCAGTATTGTACCTTCCACGGAGTTAACCGGTTTCCTATCGTGGCCTTCTGCCTACAATCCCAAACACAGACATGTCAACATTCTGCTATTATTACTCCCTCAACATGTACACATTATTTGACAGGTTACAATGTATCCTCCACTTACAGATTTCAATCCAAGATATCATTGCTCTGGACGGCTATGGTGTCCTCGAGCTGCAGTATCTTGGACATGATGGTCATCACGCGCTCCCGAACCTCCAGTGTGCTGCACGAACCTGCCAACAATAAGCACCACCAAAATGCCGACACTGTCGTCCCCATGGCAACCAGCAAACGGACACAAGACGGCCGGCAAATAGACGGCGAACCTCACGACGGTGCCCTTGGTGAATCATGGTGCGCCGGCCTCCAAATCCGGCTGGAGCAGGATGGTGTAGCTTCCATTGGCGATCTGCTCTTGAGTTGCCTTGAGGTCTCAGAATGCTGGAGGCGATCTTCTTCCTCCCGTTGGTTATCACAACCAAATCACAAAATAGTAATGAATATGCAAAATAAATAAGAGAAATGCATATATGTTTAGTAAACCTGGTTAGATAATTGATTCTTGAATTTGTATGGGTGCAGTTTCCCCTCAAAGTTAAATGCACAAGATACTTAGCATCAATTCCTATGACAAAACTGAATCGCCTTCCAAGTTCCTTTCTCTTTTATAAATAAACTAAACAAAAACGTCTATTCTTTTTTGTTCTGCTCAATCCAGTAAAAGTCTAAAAGAGAAAGAATTCAATTAAAAACGCATCACCAACATACAATGTGCACTTCGAAAAGCAATTAAACCATACATATAATAAATAAGAGAATTCTAAATTTATTTGGAATTCCTAGGACAAGTAGAAAAAATATGTATACTATGGAACTCACATATTAAATCCAGTGTATCTACCATAACCATAGCCATGTCTTTGGTGATTCTCGCATGGGAAAGGCCTCCATCTCTAGCCTAGGCATATTGCGAATGGGGAAAGGCTGGCTGTACCTGTAGGCAAGGCATGGATGTGCGGAAGCCATCTAGGACGGCAATCACACCGCACATGTGGACGCTTAATCTGGTGGCACCGCCCGGCGGACGATATGGCTAGATATGATAGACGATGCCACAGGAGGCGACGACCTGCTTGATAGGGAGGAACAGGAAGGAATTAAGGTCGAGGCCGGAGGCCTGGGTCAGTGACACGGCGGGAATCAAGATGGGGCCGCAGGCACCACCCAGTCGCGATGGATGCGGTCTGGATCCATAAGCGCGGCGACAAGCCGCCGGATCCGGCCCCGACTCCTTCACCCGCCAGCGGTCAAGCGCGTGCGGGCGCAAGTCCTGCAGGCGGACAGAAGAGAAGAGGTCGGGGAGAGGAGTTTTTTTTCTTTTCTTTTTGAGGTGGGGCGACGAGGAGTCGAGGCAGATAGATTGGCATCACGTGTCGAGGCGAAGATATGGGACAAAAAACCAAATATCAGCCCAGTTAACCACAGTGGGCCAAAAAAGCTACGGGAATAGCTGCCCTTTAGGACAGCCAGCCTACCTCACGAAAAAAATCATGTTGACAGAAGATCTAACGGCCAGAAACGTTTAGCACATGAAATCGAACGGCCAGAAATGCCAATGGCCTGAGAGGGCTGGGAGGGTGCTCAGTTTTAATATATCTAAATTTATGCTATCATGGCCAAAAAAGGTTATACACTGATACTCCAATGTAATAATAGAACGTGGATTCTACTTGCCCAGCTCATTTCAAACATATGTACCTGGAAATGGAAACAAAATCTAGAAAAGAAAACTGAATTATTCTGTCAAGTGATTTGTGAGTCTTATCTTTTAATTCCTTCCAGAATAACCCAGGAATCTGAAATTGACATAACCTAGCTATATGGGACAGCCATGTTATGCTGAAATTCTATTGTTAGAGACTCTTTTGTCATCATCTCATGCTGTTCAGGGTACTTGCTGTGCTATACTATAACATTAGGCCAGATAGTATATGAAATAGCATCTACTAGTATATAAAAAGACCGAAAATGATCTTCTGAGCACGAGCACAGGTGGTCTCGGTATCCCACCCGCCCGCAGTCCTCGTGATCCATAATCCCAAGCGTATAGGCCCAGTTATTATTCCCGTATATGGCGCAATGTGTTGGAAATATTAACACTTTTCCGATTAGACTTATCCACGAGTAAACAGTAAGCATGGCATAAAAGGTATGCATCTCATAGCGATACCTAAGCATACTAGCACGTGCAGAACATAGAATTGAACCTTCTATGAGCAGCACATATGCGGCTAGCATAAGTACGAGTAAACGAGGGATGAACAGATCATACCCTCCGGTTGGCCAGGCCAATGCGGCGGCTGCAGCAGCAGCCTCGGCGTCGTCCGTAGCCTTCTTCTTAGCGGCGGCGTCGTCGGCCATGGTGTCGATGCAGAGGAGGTAGTGGAAGCAGAGGCAAATAGAGTTGGGGACGGATCAGGAGCAGTCGCGTCGAGACGCTCCCCAAAAACCTTATTGCCGTTCTCCCGGGCAGGATCTCGAACGACAGGGTTCCGGAGGCACCTGCTCTCCCGACTAGCCGTGCACGCGGTCGTCGGGATGGGATCGCCAGAGGCAGCACAGAGTGAGGAACAGTAGATGACGGCTAGGTCGCACGAGAGGGAGTGAGTGAACCGAACTAGGTTACTTCACTGGCCAGAGCCTTCTTATATAGTCCGTAAGGAAGAAAGTCATGGGCCTTGCCAAGGCCCACGACCAAGTCGGCCCACTCCCGGTAAGGGAGTCGTTGTTCCCGGCAAGGGTCGCACTCCCGGCAAGGGAGTCGACGAATACGCGGGTCCCGACAAGGGTCGCACCCCCGGCAAGGGAGTCGACGAATCGCGGCAACGCAAGTCAGCCCACCGTCCAATGTCTTGGACAGTGGCCCATATTTTAGCGACTCGTTAATTAATCCCTGATTAATTAATTCATTCCTGAGCGGCAAAAATAAGCTTTGGCTTGGCTCATTCCCGCAACCCGCAACCCGCGGCGCGCGCGCATCGTGACGAGGCGAGGCGTGGCGAGGCGGGCGGCGGAGGAGGAGGAGCGCGCGTGTACCACTCCTCTTCCCAAGCTCCCAATGGCAAGTGATAGAGCCTCCCTTATAAAGGGGTATCAACTCTCCTCAACTAGCAAGGTGGGACTAAACTTCCCACCACCTGCCATCTCATACATGGGCCTCAAGATTAATCAGGGATCAGTGTCTTATATGGGCCTAAGCCCATCCATAATCCAACAATCCCCCACCAGATCTCGAGGCACGTAAGTTTGTCAACTATTCCAAACAATGTTTGATATACCAGAATTTTCAATGGAGACTGTTAAGTTGAACTTCCACCTAGAGCAACAGGATTAGACTTCTTCACAACTAAACAATGGACTATGCCTTGAATTGTTAGTTTTGCGTGCAGAAGTTTCGCCTATTGTCAGCTGATACATGGCTGCCGAAGGCTAAACCCCACGGGTGGAGCTTATTAGTCAAACTCCGTACCTTCTCATGAGCTTAATAGAGATTACCCAATCTCATAGACTGTGACCAGCAGTCGGGCTCACATAGGTGTGTTCCTCCAAAGAATGCTCTGTAGGTTAGCATCTTGCTTACACAAGCTTTGGAACACATTAAGACAAAAGTCAGCCTGCCTTACAGAATTGAGAGTATTGTGCATCTCCAACGGAGTGGGTTAATTAAGGATACTCTCCTCAGTTGACCGCTAGATTGTTTTCCCAGGTCCTAATTCACGAGATCTCCGATCACATAGGTTGGGTTACCCCCATGGCAACTTACGTGGGTCTCATACCCATCTCCCTCGATGCATTTTCTATCACAATCCGTGATAGCCCTTTCGTAAAAGGGTCTGTCAGATTCTTAGCCGTCTGGATGTAATCCAACGCTATTACTCCGGAGTTTCTTGATTTTCTGACATATTTCAATCTTCTTATTATGTGCTTTGTGGATTTCATGTTGTCCTTTGAACTCTTAGCCTTGGCAATCACTGTTTGATTGTCACAGTTCATAAGGACAGCCGGCACTGGTTTATCAACCACCGGCAAATCCATCAAAAGCTCTCGAAGCCATTCTGCTTCGGTGCATGATGTGTCTAATGCTGTGAGTTCTGCTTCCATAGTCGATCTGGTTAAGATCGTCTGCTTGCAAGACTTCCAGGAAACAGCACCACCACCAAGTGTGAAGACATGTCCACTTGTGGCTTTCATCTCATCAGCATCAGATATCCAATTCGAATCACTATACCCCTCAAGTACCGTCGGGTACCCAGAATAGTGAATTCCATAGTTCGCAGTACCTTGCAAATAACGCATCACTTGCTCAACAGCATGCCAATGCACATCTCCTAGATTGGAAACAAACCGGCTCAGTTTGCACACAGCAAATGAGATGCCAGGATGAGTAGCACATGCTAGGTACATCAGTGAACCAATGACTTGAGAATATCTCAATTGATCTACAGTCATGCCTTCGAACTTTCGAATCCGCACGCTAGGATCATATGGTGTTGCAGAAGGTTTGCAGTCCGAATATCCAAAACGGTTCAAAATCTTCTCGACATAGTGGGATTGCAAAAGTGTAATTCCACCCTCAGAATTTCTCAGTAGCTTGATGTTCGGGATAACATCAGCCACACCCAGGTCCTTCATCTCAAAGTTGTGAGATAGAAAGGACTTGACCTCCTCAATTACCTTGAGGTGGGTCCCAAATATCAGTATGTCATCGACATACAGACACAGTATAACTCCTTCGCCCCCATCATAGCGATAGTATACACATTTGTCAGCTTCGTTCACAACAAAGCCAACAAATGTCAGAGTAGTGTTGAACTTCTCATGCCATTGCTTAGGCGCTTGTTTCAGGCCATACAAAGATTACACTAGCTTACACACCTTTCCTTCCTGACCATTTACTACAAAGCCATCCGGCTGTTGCATGTAAATTTCCTCGTCTAGCTCTCCGTTAAGGAAAGCCGTCTTAACGTCCATCTGATGAACGAGAAGACCATGCGAGGCAGCCAAAGTGAGTAACACTCGAATGTTTGTCAGTCTAGCCACAGGTGAATAAGTGTCAAAGAAATCCTCTTCTTCTTTCTGGGTATAACCCTTGGCCACAAGCCTAGCCTTGTACTTCTCAACAGTACCATCGGGCCTAAGCTTCCTTTTGAACACCCACTTACATCCTAATGGTCGACAACCATAAGGACGATCAGTGATCTCCCATGTCCCGTTAGCCAAGATGGAATCCATCTCACTACGGACCGCATCCTTCCAGTAGTCAGCATCTGGAGATGCATAAGCTTCTGAAATGGAGCTGGTAGTATCATCATCCACGAGGTACACGAGGAAATCATCACCAAAGGACTTTGCAGTCCTCTGTCTCTTGCTCCTAACAAGAGCTTCCTCGTCATCCTCCGTGGAACTCTTATCACTTTTATGTTCATAATATTCCATCGGAATAGCAGGTTCAGGAGTCTCATCAGATTCCAGTCTAGAATTGCTTTGCATATCTCTCATGGGAAAAATATCCTCAAAGAATGTAGCATCCCTAGACTCTATAATTGTACCGACCTTCTGGTCTACCTCAGATTTCACCACTAGAAATCTATAGCCAACGCTATGCTTAGCATAGCCAAGAAAAACACAGTCCACGGTCTTTGGTCCCAACTTGCGCCTTTTGATTATCGGCACATTGACTTTCGCCAAACAGCCCCAAGTGCGCAAGTAAGAGAGTGTAGTTCTTTTCTTTTCCCATTTCTCATAGGGAGTAGTCTCATTATCCTTTGTGGGAACTTTATTCAGGACATGACAAGATGTCAATACAGCCTCTCCCCACCATGCCTTGGATAAACCCGATGTATCTAACATGGCGTTAACCAAATCAGTTAGAGTACGGTTTTTCCGTTCGGCAACCCCGTTTGACTGGGGTGAGTAGGGAGGCGTCCTCTCATGAATAATACCATGTTCCGCACAGAATAAATCGAACTCATTAGAAAAGTACTCTCCACCACGATCAGACCGGACTCGTTTTATTTTCTTCTCAAGTTGGTTCTCAACTTCAGCCTTATAGACTTTAAAGTAGTGTAGAGCCTCATCCTTAGTATTTAACAAATACACATAGCAGAATCTAGCGGAATCATCAATCAGAGTCATGAAGTATTTCTTTCCACCTTTAGTCAACACACCATTCGTCTCACAAAGATCTGAATGTATGAGCTCTAGAGGTGCCAGGTGTCTCTCCTTCGCAGGCTTGTGAGGCTTACGAGGTTGCTTAGCTTGCACACACGCATGGCACTTAGAGCCTTTGGCTAAAGTGAAACTCGGGATTAAATCCATCTTACCTAGCCGCGTCATACAACTGAAATACATGAATGCCAAACCTCAGATTCGTTCACATTAGAATGAATTTGGTTCACGACTTTATTACAGAAATCCTCCAGGGAAAGGCAGAACAAACCACCACAATCATATCCTTTTCCAACAAATAGTCCATACCGAGATACGACTACTTTGTTAGACTCAGATACTAACTTAAACCCTTCTTTATATAGAAGGGAGCCACTAACGAGATTCTTCTTTATGGCGGGGACATGATGCACGTTCTTTAGTTGCACGATCTTTCCTGAAGTAAACTTCAGATCTACCGTGCCAACACCATGAACAGAAGCATGCGAGCCATTCCCCATCAGGACGGAACAATCTCGTGCGACCTGGTAGGAAGAAAACAAAGACACATCAGCACACACATGAATATTGGCCCCAGTGTCAATCCACCAATCGGTGGACTGACAAACTGAAAGTATGGTAAACAGATTACCATACCCAGATGCCGCATCATTGTTGCTCAGAGTGACATTCACAGACTTGGAGTCCTGTGCTGGCTTCTTGTACTTGTTTGGGCACTTGTTTGCCCAATGTTCATCTGAACCACAAGTAAAGCAGCCATCTCTCTTTTTGTCTTTCTTCTTACCCTTCTTCTTAAAGGTAGTATTCTGCTGGACAGAGTTCTTTCCCTTGAACTTGTGGAAGTTCTTCTGCACCACATTGGCGCTAGAAGAACCCTCTGCCCCTTTCACGTGTGAGTCCTTTGCTCTCGAGTTCTGCTCAACACTGAGATGACCAATGACATCCTCAACAGAGAATTCACGTCTCAAGTGCTTGAGAGAAGTAGCAAAGTTCCTCCAACTAGGAGGGAGTTTTGCAATAATGCAACCCGCGACAAACTTGTCCGGTAACTCACACTTCAGGAGCTCCAGCTCCTTAGCAATGCACTGTATCTCATGAGCCTGGTCCAATACAGAACGGTTATCAACCATCCTGTAATCATGGAACTGCTCCTGGCATATAGCTCACTGCCAGCATCAGTTGCGCCGAATTTGACTTCGAGCGCATCCCACAAGTTTTTGGCAACGCCCATATGAATATAGGCGTCAACCAACTTGTCTCCAATCACACTCAGAACTGCTCCCAGAAAGATTGTGGTTGCCTCCCTAAATGCCTTCTCCTGTTCAGGAGCAATCGTTTCTGTGAGGGACACACCACCAACCCAGAACACGTTCATCGCTATGAGCCACAAGGTGGTTCTAGTCTGCCAACGCTTAAAATGCGTCCCGGTAAACTTTTCCGGTTTCAGAGTAGCAGCAAAGCCTTGAATCGAAAAGTGCCTAAAATAAGGTTTTTGGATTGTTGGAAATATTAGCACTTTTCCGATTAGACTTATCCACGAGTAAACAGTAAGCATGGCATAAAAGGTATGCATCTCATAGCGATACCTAAGCATACTAGCACGTGCAGAACATAGAATCGAACCTTCTATGAGCAGCACATATGCGGCTAGCATAAGTACGAGTAAACAAGGGATGAGCCGATCATACCCTCCGGTTGGCCAGGCCAACACGGCGGCTGCAGCAGCAGCCTCGGTGTCATCCGTAGCCTTCTTCTTAGTGGCGGCGTCGTCGGCCATGCTGTCGATGCAGAGGAGGTAGTGGAAGCAGAGGCGAACAGAGTTGGGGACGGATCGGGAGCAGTCGCGTCGAGACGCTCCCCAAAAACCTTATTGCCGTTCTCCCAGGCAGGATCTCAAACGACAGGGTTCCGGAGGCACCTTCTCTCCCGACCAGCCGTGCACGCGGTCGTCGGGATGGGATCGCCGGAGGCAGCACAGAGTGAGGAACAGTAGATGCCGGCTAGGTCGCACGAGAGGGAGTGAGTGAACCGAACTAGGTTACTTCACTGGCTAGAGCCTTCTTATATAGTCCGTAAGGAAGAAAGTCATGGGCCTTGCCGAGGCCCACGACCGAGTTGGCCCACTCCCGGCAAGGGAGTCGTTGTTCCCGGCAAGGGTCGCACTCCCGGCAAGGGAGTCGACGAATACGCGGGTCCCGGCAAGGGTCGCACCCCCGGCAAGGGAGTCGACGAATCGCGGCAACGCAAGTCAGCCCACCGTCCAATGTCTTGGACAGTGGCCCATATTTTAGCGACTCGTTAATTAATCCCTGATTAATTAATTCATTCATGAGCGGCAAAAATAAGCTTCGGCTCGGCTCATTCCCGCAACCCGCAACCCGCAGCGCGCGCGTCGTGACGAGGCGAGGCGTGGTGAGGTGGGCGGAGGAGGAGGAGGAGCGTGCGTGTACCACTCCTCTTCCCAAGCTCCCAATGGCAAGTGGTAGAGAAGCCCTTATAAAGGGGTCTCAACTCTCCTCAACTAGCAAGGTGGGACTAAACTTCCCACCACCTGCCATCTCATACATGGGCCTCAAGATTAATCAGGGATTAGTGTCTTATATGGGCCTAAGCCCATCCATAATCCAACACAATGAAAAGTTACGAGGGCCCACGTCTGCCATCACGGCCTTGCCACAACGTGAGTCAAATGGGGTCTCGCTCAGACGTGCAGGAGCAGACTAGGCCGTTATTGTAACGCCCCATATGTAACCTGCCATATTTGTATTCCAACTCTTGCCATTTCCGGCACTAAGTTATGTTATTTCCTCGTTGTTGAGTCTTTGTCTTCGTGTTGCTTTTGTCTTTGTCATGCATCTCATACCATGTCATCATGTACATCGCATTTGCATACGTGTTCGTCTCATGCACCCGAGCATTTTCCCTGTTGTCCGTTTTGCATTCCGGCGCTCCTATGTCCTTCGGTGTTCCCTTTTACCTCTTTTCGTGTGTGGGTGTTAAACGTTCTCGGATTGGACCGAGACTTGCCAAGCGGCCCTGATATACTACCGGTAGACCGCCTGTCAAGTTTCGTGCCATTTGGACTTCGTTTGATACTCCAACGGTTAGCCGAGGAACTGAAAAGGCCTCGTGTGTGTTGCAGCCCAACACCCCTCCATAGTGGCCCAAAACCCACCAAAACCCCCTCCATCATCTCGGTCGTTCGATCACGATCGCGTGGCCGCAAACCGTGCTCAATTTGGAGCCTCCTAGCTCCTCCTATGTATAAAAAGGCACCTCCACCGAAATTCTCGGATCATTTCCACCCTAAACCTAGCCCCCTTCCCCTCCGCGCGCCGGACACGTCCGGTCCGCGCCGGACAAAGTCGCCGCCACCACTCCCACGCTGCCACGTGTCCCGCCGCCGTCCTCTCCGCCGCCGGCCCGCCGAGGCCCGTAGCGGGCCCCCGGGCCCAGTCGCCGCCTCCCCGCGCCCGGCTCGCAGCGCCGCCCCACTCTCCCTCGCCCGTGTCGGCGCCGCCTCGCCTCGCCCACCTCGACGTCGGCGAATGCCGCCGCTGCCACCCAGTCACCGCTCCTCCTCGCCTCGCCGCGCCACGGTCCTCTACCTCGCCGTCGCGCCGCTCCGACCCCGGATCCGGCCAACTCCGGCGGCGCCCTTGACCCCTCCGGCCGGCGACTCCAACTCCGGCGCCCCCAAGTACTGTTCCGGTGAGAGGATTCGACGAACCTCGTTTTGCATGCGCCCAGATCTAGATCGGCTACAGTAAACCCTAGGGTTGACTTCGTCCCAGTTTTCCATTACTTTTAGCATTTTTCATTGCATCATATCTTTGCACCCGTGGCTCCATTTTGGGCGTGTAGCATATCAAATTGTTCGTATCGATGTGTACTTCATTTCATTCCATTGCACCATGTTCATTTGAGTTCATCTTGATGCCCTAAATGCTGTTGCAAGAGTGCTATGTAATGTTAGTTTCAGATTCTTAACAGTTATTGGACATTTGTCATTTTTGCCATGTTTAATGTGTGCCTCCTATGATCTTGAGCCCTACATGTATTTTGAAGTATGCCATGCCATCTTTACAGGGGTGTATGCCATGTTTTTTGTGATCTTTGTGGTGACTAGCACAAGCATGCAAAGTAGCTCTCGTGATGTTGGTGATTTCAGGGACTTAGAAATCTTCTAAGTTTTTTCCCTGATAATATTTTTATGCCATGTATTTTTGTTGCTACAGAGTGAACCATGCCTCTTTTGAGCATGTTCAGTAAGGATGTTTTTTGAGATATTGTTATGCTCTATCCATCCATGTCTTTGTTTGCAATTATGGAGTCCCCTAGCATGACTCAATCTTGCTCTACTTTTGCTATAAAATGTTCCTGACAGATTGTTTACATGTTAAGCAATTTTGCCGAGGTTGTTGTGGTTGATCCATGCATGATGTGAGAGTGTTCTTGCCATGGTTAGCTTATTCATCATGTCTACTTGGTGGGTGTATGCTTAGTTTGTCATGCAATGCCTTGTGGTGAGTGCATCGAGCTCGTAAACATGCCTACGTGAATCTGTTTTGCCATGTTCCAGTTTTCTGCTAAGTCTGAATCTGTTAACGAAATTTGCTATGTTCACATGGTTGCCATTGTATTTTATGATCCCTTTTGGCTTATGGTCAGTAAGGGACTTTTGTTGTATGCTTTGAGTAGCTTCATGCCATGCCTTGCTTTGCCATGATATGTTCCTGTAGCATGTTGTTATCTTTATCTAAACATTGCTTCCTGATGTTAAATTCCTGCCAAGTTGTTATTTTCACTAAGTCTGTAACCTGTTATCTTTTGCACTTTTGCCATGCTTGTTTGAACCTGCTATTGAGTGAATTAGCCATAGCTCAGTGTTCATCTTTTGTCAAGCATCCTGAGTGGATCCCTGCCATGTGCTTTGTTGTTATGTTAGAGTGCAGTAGCTTGTTGTTCTTGATGCATTTAGATGGCCTCGTGCTGTTAATCGCAGCTTTGCGCCATTATTGTTTTGCTTGCCATTTGCAAACCGTGCATCCGATTCCGGTGATCTTTATATCGATTTCGACCGAAATCAACTCATCTTTCCAGCGGCACTCTTAGTTTTCCAAGTTGAGGCCTGGTTCAATCTTTTCCTTCCGGAGCATGCATATGCATTGCATATCACATCCCGCATATCATGCCATGTTTTGCATCAGGTTGTTTGTGCATTGCACGCGGTTGATTGTGGTTCCCTTTGTTTGTGTTCTTGCTTTGGGTAGAGCCGGGAGACGAGTACATGATCGAGGAACCCGTCGAGAATGTTTACGAGGATCAAGCTTACGTCAACTCGGAGAACTTTGCAGGCAAGATGACCATACCCTCGAAATCACTTCTATCTTTGCTTGCTAGATACTCGCTCTTTTGTTATGCCTATGCTACGATACCTACCACATCCTTTATCATGCCTCCCATTTGCCATGTCAATCCTCTAACCCACCTTGTCCTAGCAAACCGTTGTTTGGCTATGTTACCGCTTTGCTCAGCCCCTCTTATAGCGTTGCTAGTTGCAGGTGAAGATTGGAGTTTGTTCCTTGTTGGAACATGTTTATTGTTGGGATATCATTATTATATCTTGTCTACTTTAATGCATACACTTGGTAAAGGGTGGAAGGCTCGGCCTTATGCCTGGTGTTTTGTTCCACTCTTGCCGCCCTAGTTTCCGTCATACTGGTGTTATGTTCCTTGATTTTTCGTTCCTTACACGGTTGGGTTATAATGGGAACCCCTTGACAGTTCGCCTTGAATAAAACTCCTCCAGCAAGGCCCAACCTTAGTTTTACCATTCGCCACCTAGCCTTTTTCCCTTGGGTTTCGTGGACTCAAGGGTCATCTTTATTTTAAACCCCCCGGGCCAGTGCTCCTCTGAGTGTTGGTCCGAAATGGGCAGCCTGCGGGGCCACCTCGGGGCAACTCGAGGGTTGGTTTTACTCATAGCATGACCTATCCGATGTGCCCTGAGAATGAGATATGTGCAGCTCCTATCGGGATTTGTCGGCACATTCGGGTGGCTTTGCTGGTTTAATTTTACCATTGTCGAGATGTCTTGTAACCGGGATACTGAGTCTAATCGGGTTGTCTTGGGAGAAGGAATATCATTCGTTGACCGTGAGAGCTTGTGATGGGCTAAGTTGGGACACCCCTGCAGGGATTTGAACTTTCGAAAGCCATGCCCGCGGTTATGGGCAGATGGGAATTTGTTAATGTCCGGTTGTTTAAAACCTGAAACTTAACTTAATTAAAATGAATCAACAGAGTGTGTGGCCGTGATGGTCTCTTTTCGGCGGAGTTCGGGAAGAGAACACGGTCTCGTGTTATGCTTGAACGTAGGTTGTTCTAGGATCACTTCTTGATCATAGATTCTCGACCGTGCCTTGCCTTTCTCTTCTCGCTCTCATTTGCGTATGTTAGCCACCATATATGCTAGTGCTTGCTGCAGCTCCACCTCATACCTTTTACCTTACCTATAAGCTTAAATAGTCTTGATCGCGAGGGTGTGAGATTGCTGAGTCCCCGTGACTCACAGTTTACTTCAAAACCAGATGCAGGGACCGGATACCATTTCAGGAGATTCGACTGAGCTCAAGTGGGAGTTCGATGAGGACTCAGGACGATACTACGTTTCCTTTCTAGATGAACAGTAGTGGAGCCCAGTTAGGGCGATCGGGGACATTATGCATTTGGGGTTGTCTTTATTTTGGTTCCATAGTCGGACCTTGATTGTATCTGGATGAATGTAATGTTATGTTTATGCTATTGTGTGACGTGGCGATTGTAAGCCAACTATGTACCTCTTTCCTTATTCAGTACATGGGTTGTGTAAAGATTACCCCTCTTGCGACATTGCCTACAATGCGGTTATGCCTCTAAGTCGTGCTCCGACACGTGGGAGTTATAGCCGCATCGTGGGTGTTACAGTTATGTTGCCGATTCTGAGACAATGCCCGTTGCTTCCCAATTCCCATTTATTGCTGCACACCACCCCATCCAACCTACCAATCTTCCCCATCAAGATTCATTCATCCCCATTCCTTCTCGCCTATTTCCCTACCAGATCGAACCATCGTCTCCAGCTAAGATTGCGGTAGCTTGCACGATGTCCACCTCCGCGTCCAATGGAGTCGGCGACGAGATGTTGTCACTCATCCCCTGCCTTGTCTGTGGCGGCCAGGTCATCACCTGGATTGCTCGGGGCGACGACAACGTCGGCGACCGCTACCATAAGTGCACCAGGAAAAATGTGAGTGCTTTCTCTAGTATGATCTAGGATCATATTGCAGCCGTTTCGTAGTTAGCAGCTCCAGATCTGTATTTTTTTGGTGCAGGTTGGTCTCTATGGATGCATCAGATAGAACCGGACGTATCGTTCTGATCTGAATCGTCATTTCGGTGTGCAGCAGTACCCAGCTCTCTCTCCCCGTCGCCAGGCAGCACAAATCTCTTTTTTGCGAATGTAAAGCTTCATTCATCAACCATGAGCATTACAGTCTAGCTTACATAAGGCTAAGATGTGTTCAGGGGCATGGCGCAGCTAGACTGCTGTGCGAGGCTGCCTCCCTAGTTGCGCAAGTGCATGACTAACACAGTTCAAACCTCTCCTAACATGTGTTATTTCATGTGGTCGTCCCAAGCTCAGCAAGTGTTTTGCTTCCTCCACTATTGCCGCAGCTGGTGATCTATCAACTTCTATGCCCTTGAGCATGCTCAATGCCATGGTGTGGTCCGTCTCCATGATGAAAGGTAGCGTGCTCCACACAAGTGTGAGTGAAATCCCTTCCCGACAAGCAGCAAGTTCTGCCTCCAGCACGCTCGCACATGATGACAAATAGCGGCAAGATGCAAAAATCACCTCTCCCTCAGAATTACGAAGAATCATACCAGCAGCTCCTGTCTTGTCCGCTTCCACGAAGGCACCATCAACCTTTAGTTTGCACCATCCCTCCGGCAGTGCGCTCCATCTCTCCTAGGGCCTTGGGTTGTCAGCAGGGGAGATGTGGTCTTGTTGTTTCCTCTCCGCCTGACCATAGCTGACCACCATCTTCCCTTTAGCAGTGTCCGCGTTTGGATGTTGTTTAATGCACAACAGCGAGTCCATGTAGCTCGAGAGGAATTGTCGAGATGCTTTAGTAGGTGGCGCCGGCTTATTGTGGGTAATCTCATTATGTACATGCCATATTCGCCATACCGTCATGAGCAGCGAAAGGCGCTCCTGCTCGCTGCACCGTTCCAGTAGGTGCAGCAACCACTCCGGTCCCGTATTAGCAACGGTGTCCAGCTTTGGCATGCTCCAGGACTCCTCCATGGCGTACCAAAGATCTATGGCTCTCGGGCATCTGCAGAAGACGTGGTACGTGTCCTCTCGTTCCACACCACACAAACGGCAAATATCAGTATCAGATATATTTCTTCTAGCCAAATTTGCCATAGTAGCTAGTGCGTTTTTCACCACTCGCCAAGCCAGTACGCGTACCTTTGGGGGAGGGGAGCAGGGCACCCCCATAACGTGTCCCAGACGGCTCTGGTGTCGTCTGGTGCCCTGCTCGTTGCACATATAGATGTGCGATTTTTTCGTCGAGGGCCATCTTGTACGCGCTTCTTACGCTGAAGATCCCACGGGCCTCTGGCGCCCATGCGATGATGTCCTCCATCAGCTGCGGGCTCAGCTTTATCTTGCTGATCTCATCGACGTCAAGAGGCATAAAGTGAGCGCGGAGCCCCTGGTCCCAGCGACCCTGGGCGTCGATCAGCTGTGCCACTCTCCTGAGGCGACAATTGGCGCGGTTTGTAATACCCGGTAGGAAGGTGGCCGAGGCACCCATGGGTCTCGCCATATTCTGACGCTTTCCCCATTGCCAATGCGCCAAATCAGCCCCTTCTTGAGAAGGTCTAGGCCATGATGGATTGCATGCCATGTAGATGACGCATTACCTGCAAAAACAGTATCCACTAGAGAGCAATTAGGGTAATATTTAGCTTTGAGCACTCTCGCACAAAGCGAGTCTGGCTTTGTAAGTAGGCGCCAAGCTTGTCTTGCAAGCAATGCTTGGTTGAACAGACGGAAATCTCTAAATCCCAGCCCTCCTCTGCTCTTTGGTTCTGTTATATCTTGTCCCATGCGACCCACTGGGCTTTCCTTTTGCCTTTCCTTTTCCCTCACCACAAGTTTCCGACCAAACTCGTAAGATCATCACAAACTGAATATGACAGCTTAAAAACACCCATTATGTAAGTTGGAAGGGCCTGACCAACTGATTTTATCATTGTCTCCTTGCCCGCCATTGATAGGGTGTCACCCCAAAGCATGATTCTCTTTCACAGTCGCGCTTGCAAGTTCTGAAATCTCCCCTTATGCATACGGCCATCCGGTGTAGGGAGACCCAAGTATTTCTCTTCAAAACTTTCAGCTTGGATTTCCAAAACAGCGCGTACCTCCTATTTGTCCACATCTGCACAACACTCACCAAACTGAATTGAACACTTTTGTGGATTAATGAGTTGGCCAGTAGCGCTAGCATATGTGGCTATGATTTCCTTGATATGAACAGCTTGGTCATGGCTAGCTTTGAAAAATAAAAGTGTGTCATCCGCAAATAAAAGATGAGATATACCCAGCGCGTTGGTGCACACTTTCACCAGATCAATCACATGCCTCTTCATACCCTGTCTGAGAAGCACAGAGAGACCATCAGCCACAAGCAGAAACAAGAACGGGGACAAAGGGTCACCTTTGTGAGCGAAGCCCATCTTTTGCATCGCTTGTCGCAGGAAACCCCAATCTACTCTATCATAGGCCTTAGACAGGTCTAATTTATAAGCACAAAAATTCCTCTCCTGATTCTTCTCATGCTGCATGTAATGGAGACACTCGAAGACCAATAATGCATTATCCGTGATTAATCTTGCCGGCACAAATGCACTCTGCTCTGGTGAAATAATATCATTCAAAATAGGTCTCAATCTGTTAATCAAGCACTTGGCTACAATCTTATATATGACATTGCATAGACTAATTGGCCGAAAATCAGTAAGTCAGACTGGATCTTTAACTTTAGGAATTAAAGCAATTACCGTATCATTGACACCGGGAGGCATATGTCCAGATAGAAAAAATTCTTGTACCGCCTTCACAATTTCCTCCTTCAACACTGCCCAGTTGCGCTGGAAAAACGGGCTGGAAAACCATCTTTGCCAGGCAGCACAAATCTGCAATAGGGTTTGGTCGCAGCAGGCAGCCGACGAGGTCAATGGCGGGGTTGGCAAGGTTCACAGCGCCGACGCTGGCGAGGGGTGCCAATCATTGTCGTTGCTGCTCAGAGATGCAACGGCTAGCTGTTTTACTGGCTTGGGCGATCCTAATTGTTGCACTCATTGGGCTGGGGATGCTGCTGCTCGTGCTCGGCCGCCTGGTTTGCTAGAGGCTGTGGTTCAGCTGCATCTTCAAACTGCAGGCTGTTTTTAGCATTAGCTTTGGGGTTTGACGAGTCAAAATTCCATGTCGGGGCATTAATTAAGTTGTGTTCTCCCGTCGTAGTGATGACAAAATGTTATCGTCTGTACTGTCATTTTCTGTGTTAATGAAAACAAAGGATTGTTGGTCTAGTAATGTTTGTTGTTTCAGGTGGTAGTAACCATCAAATGGGTTATCTATCGTTTGTACTCAGGGCCTAATGTAATCAGCAGGAAAATAAATCAGTTTCTTTCCTTTCTGTTTTGCATGCACGCCCGGGATCGCTTGTACACGCGTCTCCACTAGTTTTCGTTTACTGTTAAGTACAGTAGGTACGAGCTCCGGATTATGTGCATTTTGGTTATTCAGAAATTCAGAATGCACCCCAGATCTCTAGGAAAATTCAGACTTTGTGGTCTACACTGGAAAATTTTAGAAATCAAGACACTTCCCAATTCCTGATAATTTGAGAATGCATCAACATATTGCAAAAGGAAAATCAGAAATCTACACATGACCATAGCGCTGACAAATTCAGAATGCACTCCCATATCTCTAGGAAAATTCAGACTTTGTGGTATGTATTGTTCAAAAATTCAGAAATCAAGACACTTCCAATACCTGAATAATTTCAGAATGCATCAACATATTGCAAAAGGAAAATCAGAAATCTACACATGACCATAGCACTGACAAATTCAGAATGCACTCCCGTATCTCAGGAAAATTCAGACTGTGTGGTATGTATTGTTCAAAAATTCAAAAATCAAGACACTTTCCAATTCCTGAATAATTTCAGAATGCATCAACATATTGCAAAAGGAAAATCAGAAATCTACACATGAGTTGCTCAAAAAAAAATCTACACATGACCATAGCGCTGACAAATTCAGAATGCACTCCCATATCTCTAGGAAAATTCAGACTTTGTGGTCTGTATTGTACAAAAAATCAGAAATCAAGACACTTTCCAATTCATGAATAATTTCAGAATGCATCAACATATTGCAAAATATTTCAAAATTCTACACATGAGCATAGCGCTGACAAATTCAGAATGCACTCCCATATTTCTAGGAATATCAGACTTTGTGGTCTGTAGAGTAGAAAAATTCAGATTGCATTCCTGATAACTTCAAATGCATCAACATACTGCAATTTTTTTTACAAATCTACACATGACCATAGCGCCGACAAACTCAGAATGCATCACCAGCGTGTACAAAAATTCAGAAAAATAAAACACACTCATCGTGCGAATACTAATACGTTGACATTCAGACCAATTCAAGCATACATTATTTCTGATAATCCATATTTGATTCTGCCATGCATAGCAGCAGTCGAACACACTCAACAAGCATGACACTAGAGGAGTTCTACTGATGGAACTACAGCCGCACACATTAAGTTCTACATATTTCTAGTCTTGACAGACAGGGTCCTGCAACTGCTCACATGCCAGTCATCCGCAGATCACCCACTTTGTGGCAGTTGTTTCGCCTGTGACCTTCAATTCCACAACTTTTGCACCTTGCTGGTTTCCGAACAGGCTTCGGGGCATCACCACAGTCCGGGCAAGTAGTCCGTTTGTGGCCCTGCTTGCGACATATGCTGCAGAACCTCGTCCACTTGCTCAGCCCCTCGTACGGTGCCTTCTCCCAGCTGGTTGTTGGGCGCCTCATTTCTTTCCGTTTCTTTGGCGCCAACAAACCAACGAGTCTGTTCCCACTGTCACTCGCAGAATTAGCATCATCATTCACTGTATGCGCCCAACAAGCAGACCAAATAAATAGAAGATAATCCAGGAGGGTACAAACGCGTACCGCAGATCCACAAACAATTTCCTGCATGCATTTTGTTCTTAACACATTCAACCAACTATTCCCGTACCGTATTTCAAATCCCTTCTCCCACAAGTAGAGAATGTAATCCAGGTGGGGCATTCACATAGGCCACCCCGAGTGTATCGAAGCTCATACCCAGGGCTGGCACAATTACAATGCTGCCCGGTTTGTCAGCGAACCCCCGTATTGCCTTCTCAAGGGCGCTGGGTCACCCAGGGCAAGGCGCTCTTACTGGAGTAGGAACTCCAATTCTAACCCTGCATTTTGATAGATTAATATGTGACAGCATGTATTTCTACTGGAAATGAAGCAGATGGGTGTCCTTCTTGTGCCTACATTCAGGAATTTCGACATTTTGGATGTCAATTACTTTTCAATTTTCACCAGCCATGACCCATAGGATTTGTGGTTAACTCAAGCTGCATCTCAGAAACCTTCCCAACCTAATTCTGGAATATACTCACTAAAGTTATCCTCAAAACAAACCAAGCCTAGCATGCTTTTCTTTTAAACACACATGCTCCTAGTACCTCCATCTATGGTTATGGACATAATATGTACACCAATTCTAATTTGTATTTCGCCTCTCATATCTTTCCCACAATCTGTACATGAAATATCTTAGCATGCCTGATCACCCTGTGTTCAGCATATCGAACAGTCTCGCTTTTATCCCACCCTACATTTCCCTGTTCGATGATTTATGTATCCAAATATACATTTTCCAGCTCAGTGTTGATATCTATTCCCTCGCATCAGTACGCACTATCCATAAAAGCAGACTGACATTGGCATGCTCTCTGTTTTAACCATGTGTTCGTGCTACTATCTAAAAACACCTGCCATGAGGAAAGCACACAAGCCTACCACAAAATCTGCATACAACCATTCCAATTTGTATATTGTCTACCTATTTTCAAATTATGAAACTAAATCCTCCTGCATAATTGACCAGCCTATACAAATGTGAGCTCATCGGATTTGAAGTATACCTAAAAATGAGACAAACAACCCCAAATGCAAACACCATTATTAACCAAGAGATTACCTTCGAGTCCAGCCTGGAGTTTTTGGATCAATCTGATCAATAGATTGCTTAGATGCTTGTGGTTCATCATCGCTCCCGGCTGCGAGTGCCCCATCCGCCGCACAGATCTGCCTGTCGCCATGGGGGGTAGCTCTTCAGCCCCTATCGCCACCGCGGGGTAGTGGAGCGGCAACATTGGAAGCTGGTTGTCGTTGACCTCTTCCACCACGGCGGCCCTACAGGCGACCAGAATCATTTGGATCAGAGCCACATATCCATTGCAAAAATCCCCCAGCAGAGATTGAGCAGCGAGGATCCAAAAAGGCGGCTTTGGATGGGGGGGGGGGGGGGGGGGGGGGGGGGGGGTGCTTACCTCCTAATGGGTTGCATCAGGAACTCCATCCCCACAAGCGCCGCCGTGTATTTCATCCACCGCCGACCTCCGCGTGCGTCAATGGCGATCCAAGAAAGAGTGGCCAGAGGTGGGGACAGCACGACGACGATCTGATTCCTCATTTACTAGCCTGCCCACCACCGACAGCGGAAGTCCCACTTCCCGAGCCACGGATCAGCAGTACAACGCCTTCCCGAGCCACGGCTCAGGAAAGCGCCCGGCACGGCGCCGCCTGCGGGCTCCGTCACCGGCGCGGCATACGACACACCCGCATACCGTATTCCCCTCTCCCGTGTTTTAAAAACGATCGACCACTTCGCTGAATAATTGAACGCTACACATCCCGATGCCTTGGCGAGCCGTTGTGATAAAGTGCTCACCTGTGCTCGCGAGCAGAACAGCTGCGTCCATAAAAAGACTGGTATCACAAATTCAGCTACTTTCGTGCCCACTTAATTCATATGTATGCACATTTGGAGTTTATCTTTCCTTCTTATCAAATCTAAACCAAGACAAAATGCAGAACCACATCAAAACTCCAACTTCAAAGACTAAAGTGGTAGAATTGCATATCTTACCTATTTCCATGGGGGCTTGGCAGCTACAACTTCTTGGTGAGAAACTGATCTCCTCTTCTTGGTATGCCCTCCCTGAGCCACGGCACTGGAGAAACTGTCTCCTACCTCACTGAGACAACACGCTAATCTTGTATGTAGATACTCATGTAGACTTCGCACAAAAAATGTTGACATGCATATTGCAGCCAAACTGGTGATGACCATAGCAGCAACTGGACTAATCATCACTCCTACAAGAAACCCTAGCAAGCAAAGCACTAAGCACCAAACAAACACGACCAATGAGGCATCCTCGGTCACTGGACGCTCTAACCAAAACCGCATAATGTGGGAGGACCAGAGATAAAGAAGAAGGCAAGAGACCGCAGCAATCTCAGAGACCAAGATTATCAGCCTTTGGTATTCATAGTAGAAGAGTGCAGCAGTGAAGATGAGAAGTACAACGGACCGGTACACGACTACCACCTCTGCCATATTGCGTTGTTGCCTCTGCCTCTCCTCAATCTCATCCTTACTCAAGTAATTGTAGCTTCTCACTGGGATGGGAACAAGAGGTGGAGTTGTAGATACAACTATGGGGTCACTGGTGGCCACAGGAGGACCTACAAATAACAATGAAATCAATAAAAAGAACAATATAAAGAAACAAGAAGGGAAACAGAGACAGTGCTAAGATAGATATATGAGGGGAGCATGTGAATTTGAAGTAACACAGGCTTCTATTCAAACATGCCATAATAATATATTTTTATTTCATTGCAACCATACACACAATGAAACTACTACAGAGTCGGCGAGGATGCCATAGATCGGCGAGTGGCGGCGTGGTATGTCAACGGCGGAGGGGCTGGGTGCAGCGGAGACCCAGCGCGTCCGTGGAGATCTCGGTGGCGAACGATGTCGGGCGATTCTCGCGTCGGCCTACCAAGGACGAAAACGACGGACCGGAGGAGTGGAGGCGGGCGGTGGTGATGGCGGTGGCGGCAGAGGGAGATTTGATGATAACCCCCCCCCAGGCCCCCCCTCCCCCCCCCCGCCTTTGATTGTGGCAATAAAATTTCATGCAGATGTCGTTTCATGGTGGGCGCAAAGGCAGTCCCTCTCCACACATTTCGGATCGTAATCAAGAAGAAGATAACTGTTCTGGGGGGTTCAGAAGCAGAAGACCACTCCTATTTACCCCATGAGGTCTTCGCTCTAACTTGGCATGCTGATGTTGGTAATATCATGCATATGGTGCCTTGCATTGCTTACTGTATACATCAAAGATGTCATCTGCTTAGTTTAGACATGCTTTGTGTCAATGCCATCTGTTTATTTCTTTATCGTATATGTGAATCATGCAATGCCATATTGTTTAGCCATGCATCATATATGTGAATTTTGCAATGCCACCCTAGTTAGCCAGTCATCTTATATGTGAATTATATCATGCCATCATTTTTTTATTACGTATTAAATTTGTCAACAATTTTAGTACATTCAATTACTCTTCCTGTGTATCAGCCATTCGGCACGGTCATGGAAAAATCTGGAGTGGAAATAAGGTCTTCAGAGAAGACAATGCTATCTGACGAAGCGCATATCTTGCTGGTTACAGATAGCTGCTCAGAGGAGGATTCAGAGACAAATGACCAGTCCTATTCCCCCCCCCTCCCGAGGTGCATGCTCTAACTTGGCAGGGTTATGTTGCTCATATCGTGCGTATGATATCTTGCATTGCTATGTCATTTGCTTAGTTTAGACATGATTTGTGTGAATGCCACCTGTTTAGTGTCTAATTACCATATATGTGAATTATGCAATGCCATCTTTTTGCAATACATTATATATGTGAATTATGCAATGTTATCTTGTTGCAAGGCATTATATATGTGAATTATGCAATGCCATGCTGTTTAGCCAAGCGTCATATATGTGAATTATATCATGCCGTCCTTTTTTTGTATTTCTCATTGCTTTTGTCGACAATGTTTGTATATTCAACTGCTCTTCCTATGCATCAGCCATCTGAATTGGTGACGGAGAAATCTGGAGTGAAAACAAGGTCTTCAGAGCAGACAATGCTACCTGGTTGAGCAGATATGTTGCTGGTTAGAGATAGTTCTTCAGAGGAGGATTCAGAGGCAGATGACCAGTCCTATTATTCCCCTGAGGTGTATGCTCAAACTTGGCAGGGTTATATTACTCATATCATGCATATTTTGTATTGCAATGCTTAGTTTTTACATCATATACATGATATTGAATGTCATCTCCTTAGTTGACACATCATATATGCGATTGCTCTCTGCTCACTTTCTTAGTATACAAATTATATATTTGAATTATATCATGCCATGATGTTTACATAGATAGCATGTATTTGAATTATGGCATGCCAACCCATTTTCTAAAGACATAATATAGTTATATTATCTCATCATGTTCACATAGTCATCATATTTTGAATTATGTCATTCTATCCGTGAATTATATCATGTCATCATGTTTCCATCGACGGTATGTTTGTGATTTATGGCATGCCAACCACTTTAATAGACACATCGTATAGTTATATCATGTCATCCTGTTTACATAGTCATCATATTTTGAAGTATGTCATTCTATCCTGATTAGTTAGCCATCATACATGCGAAATTGTGTCATGCTATCCTGTTTAATTAGCCATCATATATTTGAAATTATGTCCTGCTATTATGTTTGGTTAGACAGCATAAATGTGAATTATTTCATGTCTTGTTTTCTTCCCTACTATCATTTGCACCTGTCTATCTTACAATGTCTGTACATTCAATTACTTTTCTTGTTTATTAGCCATTTCAATTGGAGGGGTGATGGCAGTATCTGTGGGAGTAAAAACACGGTCTTCAGAAAAGATCGTGTGTAACACCCACGATGCGGCTATATCTCCCACGTGTCGGAGCACGACTTAGAGGCATAACCGCATTGTAGGCATGTCGCAAGAGGGGTAATATTTACACATCCCATGTACTGAATAAGAAAGGGATAAAGAGTTGGCTTACAATCGCCACTTCACACAATACATAAATATAGCATTACATCATCCAGAATACAATCAAGGTCCGACTACGGAACCAAAATAAAAGAAGACTACCCCTAATGCAAAAGATCCCCGATCGCCCCGACTGGGCTCCACTACTGATCAACTGGAAAACGAAACAACACAACGAACATGATCTTCTTCGAGCTCCTCCTTGAGCTCGGTTGCGTCACCTGCATGGTATCATCGGCACCTGCAACTGGTTGGAAGTATCTGTGAGCCACGAGGACTCGGCAATCTCACACCCGCGAGATCAAGACTATTTAAGCTTAAAGGTAGGACAGGGTAGTGAGGTGGAGCTGCAACAAGCACTAGCATATATAGTGGCTAACTTATGTAAATGAGAGCGAGAAGAGAAGCAAAGCATGGTCGTGAACTAGAAGTGATCAAGAAGTGATCCTGAAACTACTTATGTTCAAGCATAACACAAGAACCGTGTTCACTTTCCGGACTCCGCCGAAAAGAGACCATCACGGCTACACACGCGGTTGATGGATTTTAATTAAGTTAAGTGTCAAGTTTTCTACAACTGGACATTAACAAATTCCTATCTTCCCATAACCGCGGGCACGGCTTTCGAAAGTTCAAAAACCCTGCAGGGGTGTCCCAACTTATCCCATCACAAGCTCTCACAGTCAACGAAGGATATTCCTTCTCCCAGGAAGACTCGACCAGACTCGGAATCCCGGTTACAAGACATCTCGACAATGGTAAAACAAGACCAGCAAGACCGCCCGATGCGCCGACAAATCTCGATAGGAGCTGCACATATCTCATTCTCAGGGCACACCGGATAAGCTAAGCGTATAGGAGCCGACGTAACCCAAGTTGCCAAGGGATGGCCCTGCACGGTGCTCTAGTTTGGACCAACACTCAGAGGAGCACTGGCCCGGGGGTTTAAATAAAGATGACCCTTGAGTCTGCAGAACCCAAAGGAAAAAGGCTTAGGTGGCAAATGGTAAAACCAAGGTTGGGCCTTGCTGGAGGAGTTTTATTCAAGGCGAACTGTCAAGGGGTTCCCATTATAACCCAACCGCATAAGGAACGCAAAATCAAGGAACATAACACCGGTATGACGGAAACTAGGGCGGCAAGAGTGGAACAAAACACCAGGCATAAGGCTGAGCCTTCCACCCTTTACCAAGTATATAGGTGCATTAAAGTAAACACGATATAATAATGATATCCCAACAATAATCACGTTCCAACAAGGAACAAACTCCATCTTCACCTGCAACTAACAACACTATAAGAGGGGCTGAGCAAAGTGGTAACATAGCCAAACAATGGTTTGCTAGGATAAGGTGGGGTAGAGGCTTGACATGGCAATATGGGAGGCATGATATAGCAAGTGGTAGGTATCGCGGCATAGCAATAGAGCGAGCAACTAGCAAGCAAAGATAGAAGTGATTTCGAGGGTATGGTCATCTTACCTGAGATCCCGCAAGGAAGAAGAACGAGTCCATGAAGAAGACAAACGGACGAAGTCAAACAGATCCTCACAAACGCGACGTTATCGGAACTAACCCGAAGAAGCAACATCGGAAAGAAGCAAACAACATAATAAACAATCACCACATAAACATGGCATGATGCACAACCAAGTATGATGCATGTCCGGTTTAATGAGGCATGGCATGGCGATATGCACAAGCAAAACTACAAGTTAAGTGGAGCTCAATATGCAACGAGTTGCATATTGACGAAACACCACAACAATTATTTAGTTCTCTCTTGTTTAGATACCCAACAATATTAAATGTTGATTAACATGGCAAATGGTGAAGCATAACAAAACTATACCATCTAAACAATTTAAATGGGGCCGGATATAACCGACAACAAATCCGGTAAATCCCCATATGCATTTAGCAAATTAATGCAAAACAACAATTTAAACACTCTTGATGTTGTTATCATGATGCGGATGACGTTTGCAAGTTTTATGCAATTTGGAAAAGTTGACAAGAGCATGATATGAAGCATTTGTCATCGTGGCGGAAACGAAAAGGGTGCCACGGCAACATTCTGGTTCCGGTAACTCGATTGAGATGCCGGTGCAAAAGGAAAAGTGACGGGGGCGTGTCATGCAAGGATGGCGGGGTGCTCCCGGATGCCGGGTTCCCACGGGTTAGTGGCATGGAAACGAGTGACAATACGGACATGGTGCAGACAAAGGGTGCATCTCATACAACACAAGCATTCGTTCTTGGACGCCCATCTCGGCGGTTATACCTTTGTAGCGTGCATTATCGTAGCGGTTCGAGTTCGATGCGGTATATGGGAAGTAGACGTTCTCGGGGCGTTCGTAGTGGAAGTAGTCGTTCTCGCATGCTCTAGGGTCGACGGAAGAGGATCTCGCGATCTCGGCGACGGTAGGTGTACATGTTGGCGGTAGTCGAACTTGATGGTTCCGTTACCCGGTTCTTCGTAGACGGTAGTGGTATACGGTTCTTTCGGCCATGGTAGTCGTACACGCATTCGGAGAGGAACTCGGCGTGTCGGTGCGGTGTAGGGGTACATGTCGATGGTCGTGTCGTGGTACTCGGCATTTCGTTCAGTACTCGTTCGAGCATCTGTGTGGTCTTTTCGGTGGTGTACTTGGCGATATCTGAGGCGACCTTGACGCATCCGTGCGTAGAGGTACTTGGAGGTTTTGTGTAGTCGGTCTTGCTGGTCTCGGTAACGTAGTTGTACAAGAGCATCGTCGAACTTGTCGAATCCAAATGCTTGGAGGGCCGCCATGGTACTTGGCGCTAATCCATGTTCGGTGGTCGAACTTGACGTCAACAGCAACAACAAGTGGAGGTGCATGATGACAGTGGGGCATCGCGGTCGTCCACTACGGCGGACAGGGCATGCAGGTCGTGGTGGTACTGCTCGAGGTAGCAGTAGGAGAAGGCCGGGTTGGGTGCTTGTCAGCAGGCAGCGAAACAAACTGCTGCTGCTCGAAGAAGGCAGCGGCGCGCTTGCGGCTGAACAGAGGGAGGAAGAGGCGCGTGCGCGAGGTGGCGAAGCAGCAGTTGCAGGGGCAGAGCGAGGTCGGCGCTGTGGCGCAGCTCGACGGTGGCAAGGCGGCAGGGGGAACCGGGCAGGAGGAAGGAGAGGCCGGCAGCTGCGGTACAAGAAGCAACCGAGGCGCGGCTTCGGGCCATGGTGACGGCGAGGCGGCGGCGAACTTGGAGGCGGGGCGGCGTCGGGCGCGCAGGTGGCTATGGCGGGGCGGCATCGCCATGGGAACGGAGGAGGCGCGAGCGAGGAGACAAGGACGGCGCTCCTGCTCGTGGCCCTGGGCGCGCGAGGCTGCAACAGAGGATGGAGGAAGAGCGATGGTTGCCAGGGAGAGATGGGGATCGGCTGAAGGAGTCTGGCGGCGCTGGGAGATCAAAGAGAGAGGAGGGGGATCGAGCACGGCCTCCTGGCTCGATGCGTGGGGCGTGCGTGTGGCGGCGGCATGGGAGGACGAGAGGGAGAGGATGAGATGGGATCGAGCATCCCCTTGGGCCGGCTAGGTTTAGGCAATGGACGGCTGGGCCTTGGCCTTGGGCCGCACTAGTCGTTGGGAGGCCCAGGTGGGCTGGGTCTCCTCTCTCCATCCTTTTCCTTTTTAAAACAAAACAGAGAAAGAGAAGGAAAAGAAAGAGAAGGTAGGGGCGGAATCTGGGCACGAGGACAATTTTCCCGGACTCATAAAAATATGAGGAATTTAAATAAAATGGTGAAAGGAATTTTAGAGAGAAATAAAGTTCACACAAAGGAACATGTTTGAATTTAATTCAAACTTGCATGAATTTATATCCTAACCAAACTGAATCCAAATGGGCTTAAATTTTATAGGATGACCCTACATAATAAATATGATTTATGGGCAAAAGATGAACATTTATTTGAGCATTTCTATTTGCAACTCAAATAAATAGAGAAAAGGGAAAGAAAGAAGTGGCATAGGGATTTGAAACTTGGGTGAAACCAAGTTGGAAGTGAGCATGGGGTTGATGGAAAGATCAAGAGAAGAAAAGAAGTTGCAATGCACATGAGCAACTAAATTAAACAAACACAACAATGGTATGGACAAGATGCATGATGCAATGCATATGATGCAATGATGAATGCAACAGACAAAAAAATCACATAACGAAACTCGGAAAACATGGAACGCATCTGAAGCTCCGGTCTTGGGGCGTCACAACACTCCACCACTACGAGAGGATCTCGTCCCGAGATCTAGGATGGCACCGGAGGGAAACAGAAGAGGAAGAGAAGAGGTAAAACTAAGTTGCTTCTTTGACAAATGAGTGAAACCATGAACCTTGAGAGGTTAAACCATTTCGAGAAAAGAATACAACGGAGATGAACGAAGTTGACTATCTCCGTTAGAAAAGAGGAACAAGGAAGAACAAATTCAGACAGCACTCCGGTTGGAAATGAAAGGTAAAGAATATGGGCTTGGAAAAATGAAAGCACTTGGATGAGACTCCAGTTAGAAGAGGAATGATAGACACAACACTCCGGTTAAACATGATATAGAAGGAATAAGAATGATATAATTTGGATAGCACTCCGACTGTAAATGGAAGGAATGGAACATGATCTTGACAAGATGAGGATACTTGATGAAATCAACAACACACTGTCTCCGGAACGAAAGAATAGAAGTTCGATCATTGGAAAGAAAGAAAGATTGCAGAAGAAAATGCCAACTTCTGCCACAAATGAGCTTGGAAAACACCCTTCCGAGAAATTTATCACATAGTTGTTGGAAAGATAACAACGAAATGAATAAGCTTGTAGTGGGCTTATTGAAAAATTCTCAAAATCTTGAGGTGAAATTCAGGCATTAACGGAATCAATTGCTTGCTTGATAGAAACGAAGAGATGAGAACTTACTTCATCGCAAGAATAGGAGGAAACTTGGATTATTGATAAGCACCACAATAGCAAAATTCCTTAGGGAAGGCTTTAGGTGAAATATAACCCAAGATACTCCAATGAAGAGGTTGATTGGTTGAAAAGATGTCTTGAGCAAAGAGAAAATGATGGATTTAGATATGTCACTCTTGAAAACTTGTGAATCATGAAACACGAAGGGAAATTATCAACAATGACATAACACCACCTCAAATGATAAGGTAGAAAGAATTGCACTTCAGATGCAAGATGAAGAAAACTTGAGCTCCTTTGAAAAGAATCTCGATGAACACTTCAAGAAGGAATTAAATCCTTGATGAACCACCATGTAGGACCTCCATGAAGAACTCCGGTAATAAAAGAATGATCAAAAGAAGTGAAGGATGAAAATAATAAGATTGAGGCCTTGCAATGATTAGATGAAGCTTTGAAATGATATAATTGAAATAACTTGGAGCTCCGGAAAAGAAAGGTGAGCAACTTGAATCGAGAATTTGATACCACGAATGAACTCCGGAGGAAGGAATTAAACACTTGGATGAATCAAGAATAAGAATTACGTTATGCGTATCCCTCACCTGTTGGAAATATGCCCTGGAGGCAATAATAAATTAGTTATTATTATATTTCATTGTTCATGATAATCGTTTATTATCCATGCTAGAATTGTATTGATAGGAAACTCAGATACATGTGTGGATACATAGACAACACCATGTCCCTAGTAAGCCTCTAATTGACTAGCTCGTTGATCAATAGATGGTTACGGTTTCCTGACCATGGACATTGGATGTCATTGATAACGGGATCACATCATTAGGAGAATGATGTGATGGACAAGACCCAATCCTAAGCCTAGCACAAGATCGTGTAGTTCGTATGCTAAAGCTTTTCTAATGTCAAGTATCATTTCCTTAGACCATGAGATTGTGCAACTCCCGGATACCGTAGGAGTGCTTTGGGTGTGCCAAACGTCACAACGTAACTGGGTGGCTATAAAGGTGCACTACGGGTATCTCCGAAAGTGTATGTTGGGTTGGCACGAATCGAGACTGGGATTTGTCACTTCGTGTAACGGAGAGGTATCTCTGGGCCCACTCGGTAGGACATCATCATAATGTGCACAATGTGACCAAGGAGTTGATCACGGGATGATGTGTTACGGAATGAGTAAAGAGACTTGCCGGTAACGAGATTGAACAAGGTATCGGGATACCGACGATCGAATCTCGCGCAAGTATCGTACCGATAGACAAAGGGAATTGTATACGAGATTGATTGAATCCTTGACATCGTGGTTCATCTGATGAGATCATCATGGAGCCATTGGGAACCAACATGGGTATCCAGATCCCATTGTTGGTTATTGACCGGAGAGTTGTCTCGGCCATGTCTGCATGACTCCCGAGCCCGTAGGGTCTACACACTTAAGGTTCGATGACGCTAGGGTTATAGGGAAGTATGTACGCGGTTACCGAATGTTGTTCGGAGTCCTGGATGAGATCCCGGACGTCATGAGGAGTTCCGGAATGGTCCGGAGGTAAAGATTTATATATGGGAAGTCCCGTTTTGGTCACCGGAAAAGTTTCGGGTGCTATCGATAACGTACCGGGACCACCGGGAGGGTCCCGGGGGTCCACCAGGTGGGGCCACCAGCCCTAGAAGGCTGCGTGGACCAAGTGTGGGAGGGGACCAGCCCCAGGTGGGCTGGTGCGCCCCCCACCAAGGCTCAAGGCGCAAGGGAGAGTGGGAGGGGGCAAACCCTAGGTCCAGATGGGCCTTAAGGCCCACGCTAGGTGCGCCCCCCTCTTTCCCCCCTTGGCCGCAACCCTAGATGGGTTTTGGGGCTGCCGCCACCCCTAGGGAGGGAACCCTAGATGGGGGCGCAGCCCCTCCCCTTCCCCTATATATACTTGAGGTATTGGGGGCTGCAAGACACACGAGATCATCTCCCTCTTGGCGCAGCCCTACCTCTCTCCCTCCTTGTCTCTCGTAGTGCTTGGCAAAGCCCTGCTGGAGTTCTGCGCTCCTCCACCACCACCACGCCATCGTGCTGCTGCTGGATGGAGTCTTCCCCAACCTCTCCTTCTCCCCTTGCTGGATCAAGGCGTGGTATACGTCACCGGGCTGCACGTGTGTTGAACGCGGAGGCGCCGTTGTTCGGCGCTTAGATCGGAATCAACCGCGTTCTGAATCGCTGCGAGTACGACTCCTTCATCCGCGTTCTTGCAACGCTTCCGCTTAGCGATCTACAAGGGTATGTAGATGCACTCCCCTTCCCTCGTTGCTAGATTACTCCATAGATTGATCTTGGTGATGCGTAGAAAATTTTAAATTTCTGCTACGATCCCCAACAGTGGCATCATGAGCTAGGTCTATGCGTAGTTTCTCTGCACGAGTAGAACACAAGTTGTTGTGGGCGTCGATTTTGTCAATTTACTTGCCGTTACTAGTCTTATCTTGATTCGGCAGCATCGTGGGATGAAGCGGCCCGGACCGACCTTACACGTACGCTTACGTGAGACTGGTTCCACCGACTGACATGCACTAGTTGCATAAGGTGGCTAGCGGGTGTCTGTCTCTCCCACTTTAGTCGGATCGGATTCGATGAAAAGGGTCCTTATGAAGGGTAAATAGAAATTGGCATATCACGTTGTGGTTTTGGCGTAGGTAAGAAACGTTCTTGCTAGAAACCTATAGCAGCCACGTAAAAACTTGCAACAACAATTAGAGGACGTCTAACTTGTTTTTGCAGCATGTGCCGTGTGATGTGATATGGCCAAAAGGATGTGATGAATGATATATGTGATGTATGAGATTGATCATGTTCTTGTAATAGGAATCACGACTTGCATGTCGATGAGTATGACAACCGGCAGGAGCCATAGGAGTTGTCTTAATTTATTTATGACCTGCGTGTCAACATAAATGTCATGTAATTGCTTTACTTTATTGCTAAAGCGTTAGCCATAGTAGTAGAAGTAATAGTTGACGAGACGACTTCATGAAGACACAATGATGGAGATCATGATGATGGAGATCATGGTGTCATGCCAGTGACGATGATGATCATGGCGCCCCGAAGATGGAGATCAAAAGGATCAAAATGATATTGGCCATATCATGTCACTATTTGATTGCATGTGATGTTTATCATGTTTTACATCTTATTTTCTTAGAACGACGGTAGCTTAAATAAGATGATCCCTCGCAATAATTTCAAGAAAGTGTTCCCCCTAACTGTGCACCGTTGTGAAGGTTCGTTGTTTCGAAGCACCACGTGATGATCGGGTGTGATAGATTCTAACGTTCGAATACAACGGGTGTAAGCCAGATTTACACACGCAATACACTTAGGTTAACTTGACGAGCCTAGCATGTACAGACATGGCCTCGGAACACGGAAGACCGAAAGGCCGAACATGAGTCGTATAGAAGATACGATCAACATGAAGATGTTCACCGATGATGACTAGTCCGTCTCACGTGATGATCGGACACGGCCTAGTTGACTCGGATCATGTTTCACTTAGATGACTAGAGGGATGTCTATATGAGTGGGAGTTCATTAAATAATTTGATTAGATGAACTTAATTATCATGAACATAGTCTAAATTGTCTTTGCAAATATGTTGTAGATAAATAGCTCACGTTGTAGCTCCCTGTTTCAATACATTCCTAGAGAAAGACCAAGTTGAAAGATATTGTAAGCAATGATGCGGACTGGGTCCGTAGTCCGAGGAGTGTCCTCATTGCTACACAGAAGGCTTACGTCTTTGATGCACCGCTCGATGTGCAAACCCCTACAACGTCGTCTGTGGATGTTGTGAACACCTGACAGACACATCCTGATGACTACTTGATAGTTTAGTGCACCATACTTTACGGCTTAGAATCGGGATTCCAATGATGTTTTGAACGCCATAAGACATACGAGATGTTCCAAGAGCTGAAATTGGGATTTCAGGCTCATGCCCATGTTGAGAGGTATGAGACCTCTGACAAGTTCTTTTGCCAACAAGATGGAGGAGAATAGCTCAGCTAGTGAGCATGTGCTCAGAATGTCTGGATGCTACAATCACTTAAATCAAGTGGGAGTTAAACTTCCAGATAAGATAGTGATTGATAGAGTTCTCTAGCCACTATCACTAAGCTACTAGATCTTCGTGATGAACTATGACATGCAAGGGATGGAGTTAATCCCGGAGCTGTTCGCGGTGCTTAAGACCGCAAAAGGTAGAAATCAAGAAGGAGCATCAAGTGTTGATGGTTTAACAAGACCACTGGTTTCAAGAACGGCAAGGGCTAGAAGGGAAACTTCATGGATGGCAAACCAGTTGCCACTCCAGTGAAGGAACCCAAGGTTGAACCCAAACCCGAGACTGAGTGCTTCTATTGTAAGGGGAACGGTCACTGGTAGCAGAATTACCCCAAATGCATGGTAGATAAGAAGGCTGGCAACTTCAACAAAATATATACGTGTTATTAATGTGTACCTCACTAGTACTCCTGGTAGCACCTGGGTATTGGATACCGGTTCAGTTACTATTATTGGTGACTTGAAGCAAAAGCTACGGACTAAACAGAGACTGGCTAAGGGCGAGGTGACGATGTGTGTTGGAAGTGTTTCCAAAGTTGATGAGATCACCATCGCACGCTCCATCTGCCTTCGGGATTAGTATTGAACCTAGATAAATGTTATCAGGTGTCTACGTTGAGCATGAATATGACTAGATCATGTTCATTGCAATACGGTTATTCATTTAAGTTAGAGAATAATGGTTATTCTGTTTACATGAATAATACCTTTCATGGTCATGCACCCTATGTGAATGGTTCATTGAATTTCGGTCATGGTAATACACATGTTCACGCCAAAAGATGTAGAGTTAATAATGATAGTACCACTTTCTTGTGGCACTGCCGCTTAGGTCATATTGGCGTAAGATGCATGAAGAAACTCCATGTCGATGGATGTTTGGAGTCACTTGATTTTGAATCGCTTGACACATGCGAGCCATGCCTCATGGGCAGGATGACTAAGACCCCGTTTTCAGGTACAATGAAACGGGCAAGTGACTTGTTGGAAATCATACATGCTGATGCATGTGATCCAATGAGAAATTGAAGCGTGCGGTGGATATCGCTATTTTCTCATCTTCACTGACAATTTGAGTAGATATAGGTATATTTACTTAATGAAGCACAAGTCTGAAACGTTTGAAAAGTTCAAGCGATTTCAGAGTGAAGTTAAGAATCATCATAACAAGAAGATCAAATTCCTACGATCTGATCAATGAGAATTTCTGAGTTATGAGTTTGGCAAACACTTAAGACATTGTGGAATTGTTTCACAGTTGAAGCCACCTGGAACACCACAGGGTAATGGTGTGTCCGGACGTCGTAATCGAACCCTATGAGATATGGTGCGATCTATGATGTCTCTTGCCGATCTACCGTTTTCATTTTGAGGTTATGCGTTAGAGACAGCTGCATTCACTTTAGATAGGGCACCATCTAAGTCTGTTGAGACGATGTCGAACATTGGTTTGGCAAGAAACCAAAGATGTTGTTTCTTAATGTTTGGGGCTGCGATGCTTAAGGCTTCAGCCGAAGAAGCTCGAACCCAAAAGCGAACAAACACATCTTCATAGGATACCCAAAGGTGACAGTTGGGTATACCTTCTATCTCAGATCCGAGGGCAAATTGTTTGTCGCTAAGAACGGGTCCTTTCTCGAGAAGGAGTTTCTCTCGAAAGAATTGAGTGGGAGGAAGATAGAACTTGATGAGGTTGTCGAACCTTTACTTCAACCAAAGAGTGATGCAACACAGAAAGATGTTTTCTGTGGCGCCTACGTCTGTTGAAGAGGAAGTTAATGATAGTGATCATGAAGCTTCAGATCAAGTTGCTATCGAACCTCATAGGTCGACAAGGATATGTACTACTCCTGAGTGGTACGATAATCCTGTCTTAGATATCATGTTGTTAGACAACAATGAACCTACGAGCTATGGAGAAGTGATTGTGGGCCCGTATTCCGACAAATGGTTAGAAGCCATGAAATCCGAGATAGGATCCATGTATCAGAACAAAGTATGGACTTTGGTGGACTTGCCCGATGATCGGCAAGCCATTGAGATAAATGGATCTTTAAGAAGAAGACGGGCGTGGGCGGTAATGTTACCATCTATGAAGCTCGACTTGTGGGAAAGAGTCTTTTCACAAGTTCAAGGAGTTGACTACGATGAGAATTTCTCACCCGTAGCGATGCTTAAGTCCGTCGGAATCATATTAGCATTAGCTGTATTTTTCGATTATGAAATCTGACAGATGGATGTCAAAACAAGTTTTCTTACCAGTTTTCGTAAGAAAAAGTTGTATGTGATACAATAAAAGGTTTTGTCGATCCTAAGGATGCTAAAAGGTATGCTGGTTCCAGCGATCCTTCTATGGACTAGAGCAAGCATCTCAGAGTCGGAATATATGCTTTGATGGAGTGATCAAAGCTTTTAGGTTTATACAATGTTTGCTAGAAACTTGTATTTACAAGAAAGTGAGTGGGAGCACTACAACATTTCTGATAAGTATATGTGGATGACATATTGTTGATTCGAAATAATGTAGAATTTCTGGAAAGCATAAATGGTTGTTTGAAGAGGGTTTTCAAAGGAAGACCTGGATAAAGCTGCTTACATATTGGGCATCAAGATCTATAGAAATAGATCAAGAAGCCTGATGATACTTTCAAAGAACACACACCTTGACATGTTTTTGAAGGAGTTCAAAATAGATCAGTCAAAGAAGGGGTTCTTACCTGAGTTGTAAGGTGTGAAGTTGAGTAAGACTCAAAGCTTGACCACGGTAGAAGAAAGAGGAAGGACGAAGGTCGTCCCCTATGCTTTTGTCATAGGCTCTATATGGTATGCCATGCTGAGTACCGCACCTGATGTGTGCCTTGCCACATGTCTGGCAAGAGGGTACAAAGGTGATCTAGGAGAGGATCACCAGATAGCGGTCAAAATTATCCTTAGAGGAATAAGGAAATGTTTCTCGGTTATGGAGGTGATAAAGAGTTCGACGTAAAGAGTTACGTCGATGCAAGCTTAACACCTATCCAGATAGCTCTGAGTAGAGATATCGGATACATATAATGGAGCAACAATTTGGAATAGCTCCAAGTGGAACATGGTAGCAGCATCTACAATATGACATAAAGTTTTGCGAAATACATAGGGATCTGAATATTGTAGACCCGTTGACTACAACCTCTCTCACAAGCATAACATGATCAAACTCAGAACTCATTGAGTGTTAATCACATAGTGATGTGAACTAGATTATTGATTCTAGTAAACTCTTTGGATGTTGGTCACATGGCGATGTCACCTATGAGTGTTAATCACATGGCGATGTGAACTAGATTATTGACTCTAGTGCAAGTGGGAGACTGTTGGAAATATGCCCTAGAGGCAATAATAAATTAGTTATTATTATATTTCATTGTTCATGATAATCGTTTATTATCCATGCTAGAATTGTATTGATAGGAAACTCAGATACATGTGTGGATACATAGACAACACCATGTCCCTAGTAAGCCTCTAGTTGACTAGCTCGTTGATCAATAGATGGTTACGGTTTCCTGACCATGGACATTGGATGTCGTTGATAACGGGATCACATCATTAGGAGAATGATGTGATGGACAAGACCCAATCCTAAGCCTAGCACAAGATCGTGTACTTCGTATGCTAAAGCTTTTCTAATGTCAAGTATCATTTCCTTAGACCATGAGATTGTGCAACTCCCGGATACTGTAGGAGTGCTTTGGGTGTGCCAAACGTCACAACGTAACTGGGTGGCTATAAAGGTGCACTACGGGTATCTCCGAAAGTGTCTGTTGGGTTGGCACGAATCGAGACTGGGATTTGTCGCTCCGTGTAACGGAGAGGTATCTCTGGGCCCACTCTGTAGGACATCATCATAATGTGCACAATGTGACCAAGGAGTTGATCACGGGATGATGTGTTACGGAACGAGTAAAGAGACTTGCCAGTAACGAGATTGAACAAGGTATCGGGATACCAACGATTGAATCTCGGGCAAGTATCGTACCGATAGACAAAGGGAATTGTATACGGGATTGATTGAATCCTTGACATCGTGGTTCATCCGATGATATCATCATGGAGCATGTGGGAACCAACATGGGTATCCATATCCCGTTGTTGGTTATTGACCGGAGAGTTGTCCCGGCCATGTCTGCATGACTCCCGAGCCCGTAGGGTCTACACACTTAAGGTTCGATGACGCTAGGGTTATAGGGAAAGTATGTATGCGGTTACCGAATGTTGTTCGGAGTCTCGGATGAGATCCTGGATGTCACGAGGAGTTCCGGAATGGTCCGGAGGTAAAGATTTATATATGGGAAGTCCCGTTTTGGTCACCGGAAAAGTTTCGGGTGCTATCGGTAACGTACCGGGACCACCAGGAGGGTCCTGGGGGTCCACCAGGTGGGGCCACCAGCCCTAGAAGGCTATGTGGGACAAGTGTGGGAGGGGACCAGCCCCAGGTGGGCTGGTGCGCCCCCCACCAAGGCTCAAGGCGCAAGGGAGAGTGGGAGGGGGCAAACCCTAGGTCCAGATGGGCCTTAAGGCCCACCCTAGGTGCGCCCCCCTCTCACCCCCCTTGGCCGCAACCCTAGATGGGTTTTGGGGCTGCCACCACCCCTAGGGAGGGAACCCTAGATGGGGGCGCAGCCCCTCCCCTTCCCCTATATATACTTGAGGTATTGGGGGCTGCAAGACACACGAGATCATCTCCCTCTTGGCGCAGCCCTACCTCTCTCCCTCCTCGTCTCTCGTAGTGCTTGGCGAAGCCCTGCTGGAGTTCCGCGCTCCTCCACCACCACCACGCCGTCGTGCTGCTGCTGGATGGAGTCTTCCCCAACCTCTCCTTCTCCCCTTGCTGGATAAAGGCGTGGGAGACGTCACTGGGCTGCATGTGTGTTGAACGCGGAGGCGCCGTTGTTCGGCGCTTAGATCGGAATTAACCGCGATCTGAATCGCTAAGAGTACGACTCCTTCATCCGCGTTCTTGCAACGCTTCCGCTTAGTGATCTACAAGGGTATGTAGATGCACTCCCCTTCCCTCGTTGCTAGATTACTCCATAGATTGATCTTGGTGATGCGTAGAAAATTTTAAATTTCTGCTACGATCCCCAACATCACCAATTTAAATTGATGACAAGTAATGGATTTGGCATACCACTTATTCTCGTAGAAAGTATTAAGATAGATATAGCACAAACTTGAGAAGGTCTTCTGCGAACCACCGGTAGGATTGGAAAGAACGAATGAATTGATATGATAACCAAGGAAGAGAGATCTTGAACGAACCACCGTATGAATTGAAAATGAACGAAGAAAAGATAAAGAAACACCGGAAAGAATTATAAAAAGAACGAAGATACTTGAGAGAATTTAGATGCAAGTGAATGAACAGATTCCAAGATGATTAGAGAGAACTTGAATGATGCATCGGTAAGATTTCGAGAACGAGAGCTGAAAGCTGAGAATGAATAATTCTGACATGATGGGCTCCGGAGAATCAAACTGAAAAGACTCTTGAATTGCTCCAGATGGGTGAAAGTAATTCTCACAATCAAAAACAATTATGAGAGGATAGCACGAAGCTAGAGCCATGAATCTTGAAGAGAATGGAGCAAGATATGGAGGAAAACTCTTCTTTGGTCTTCAAAATCTGAGAATTACGACGAGAAACACCACCATGAATTGTTTAGACACTTCGGAAGAATCAAAAGTGAAGAGGTTGAGCCAACGACGAAAAGAATTTGAAAGATCTTGGAGAAATACATTTGACTGATGATAATTCATTCTTACGTCAAACTTTGAAATGAATTTTTGAATAGCTCCGGGAAAATTAGAAGAGTCAGGTAAGATCCTGGGAAAAGACCTGTGGGTTAGGGCCCACTCAAGAGAAAAACACCGTTGAACGATTACTTGAAAAGGAGATTGCACTTGTTGAATTAAACAACTTGAATGAGATAACGACCTTGAAATAGGTTGAACGGATCTTGAATGACAAGACGAGCCTTCTGAGATATCTTTAGCACTCCGGAACAAATGAATAGCGAGAAGTGAATGACTAAGAGGTGCACCGGCATGAGAAAGCATTTGAAATGAGGAGAGGATATGCTCGACAAAGCTTGAATTGAATCCACCGGAGAAGAAAGAGAATGAAGAATGATGAACTTGTAGCTTCCTTAGCATCTTCATGAGAATCACCGGATAAGAACATTGACGGAAAAGAATGAAGAAACTTTACATCCATAAGATGGATACTTGATTATGAAATCTGAGTCCTTGAAAAAAAAGGGGGGGGGGGGGGGGAAAACAAAGACAACTTGGGCAGATGGAATAAGCACCGTTGAGAAAACTTAGAATTGATCTCGTGAATGTTGAGAATGATCGGATCCACTTGAAGAGAAACATGCCGGTTGAAAAGGATTGACTTGACAATCTTGATTATCAAGAAGGATTGGTATTCACATCGGAGTATGAGAACACCGCTTAGGAAAAGGTATGGAATCAACATTTGACTTCGAACTTGAATACCACAACTGCAAACAAAAATAAAGGATTGGCTTGCAAAATAAGCTGGAACAAACATATGATAGATATTTCGTCCGAAGTTTTCATGGTGGGGCCCACATGGGCTCAATCGTACAGCACCATCATGTACAAGGCAGTGCACATGACATATGAAGCGTCCCCGAGTCAGCATAGCCAAGGACTCTTTAAGACATGACGACACCACTGTAAAACCAACCGTGGATAGGCGGACCACTAGACGTCGAACCCCAATCTCATATCATGCATCTGTCGGAAAGATATCCTAGGAGCTATTTGAATTCCCACTTATAAACTCCCGAAACTTTCTGGTTATGCAATCAGGTGTTGGGGATACATGGGAAGCATAATATCTCACCCAAAACTAGCAAATCCTACATCCAGCTGTATCCATCCTTCAACACATAACCAAGAAAACCTTCGAAAATCAATTACCTCAACCTTCGAAACGCATCCGTTATACGAGTTATGGCAATACTCCCGAACTCCCGCCCCAGTACTGGGTGGCGTCGAGGTTATCTCACCAACAACTGCATAAAAGAGATTTTCGATGTCGGCGAAACTCAGGTATTCCAGAACTGCAACGATAAAATTGTGACGACAACACCTCGGAGCTCAACTCCCCGGGACACTGCCACAATCCCTAAATGTCAGGAGGCACCAAGAACAATGTTCTCGTCACAAAACAATCGGAACGATTCAAAGATACCCACGTGATCCTAAAAAAATTAGTGAAATTTGAGGAGAGAAGAGTCAAAACTCTACGACAGGAGGCCTCACCAGAGCGACGAAGGGACTGAGGAGTAAAAAGAATCCTACTCTCCGATATACATAATCCTAAAAGACTCAAAACATTTTTCTAGACTCAACAACGCCAGCGATTCGATCAAGCAGGGGGCTCCTAAGTCGGGGAAGGCTCTGATTACCAACTTGTAACACCCACGATGTGGCTATATCTCCCACGTGTCGGAGCACGACCTAGAGGCATAACCACATTGTAGGAATGTCGCAAGAGGGGTAATCTTTACACATCCCATGTACTGAATAAGAAAGGGATAAAGAGTTGGCTTACAATCGCCACTTCACACAATACATAAATATAGCATTACATCATCCAGAATACAATCAAGGTCCGACTACGGAACCAAAATAAAAGAAGACTACCCCTAATGCAAAAGATCCCCGATCGCCCCGACTGGGCTCCACTACTGATCAACTGGAAAACGAAACAACACAATGAACACGATCTTCTTCGAGCTTCTCCTTGAGCTTGGTTGCGTCACCTGCACGGTATCATCGGCACCTGCAACTGGTTGGAAGTATCTGTGAGCCACGAGGACTCAGCAATCTCACACCTGCGAGATCAAGACTATTTAAGCTTAAAGGTAGGACAGGGTAGTGAGGTGGAGCTGCAGCAAGCACTAGCATATATAGTGGCTAACTTATGCAAATGAGAGCGAGAAGAGAAGCAAAGCACGGTCGTGAACTAGAAGTGATCAAGAAGTGATCCTGAAACTACTTACGTTCAAGCATAACACAAGAACCGTGTTCACTTCCCGGACTCCGCCGGAAAGAGACCATCACGGCTACACATGCAGTTGATGCATTTTAATTAAGTTAAGTGTCAAGTTTTCTACAACTAGACATTAACAAATTCCCATCTGCCCATAACCGCGGGCACGGCTTTCGAAAGTTCAAAAACCCTGCAGGGGTGTCCCAACTTAGCCCATCACAAGCTCTCACGGTCAACGAAGGATATTCCTTCTCCCAGGAAGACCCGATCAGACTCGGAATCCCGGTTACAAGACATCTCGACAATGGTAAAACAAGACCAGCAAGACCACCCGATGCACCGACAAATCCCAATAGGAGCTGCACATATCTCGTTCTCAGGGCACACCGGATAAGCTAAGCGTACATGAGCCTACGTAACCCAAGTTGCCAAGGGATGGCCCTGCACGGTGCTCTAGTTTGGACCAACACTCAGAGGAGCACTAGCCCATGGGTTTAAATAAAGATGACCCTTGAGTCTGCAGATCCCAAGGGAAAAAGGCTTAGGTGGTAAATGGTAAAACCAAGATTGGGCCTTGCTGGAGGAGTTTTATTCAAGGCAAACTGTCAAGGGGTTCCCATTATAACCAACCGCGTAAGGAACGCAAAATCAAGGAACATAACACCGGTATGACGGAAACTAGGGCGGCAAGAGTGGAACAAAACATCAGGCATAAGGCCGAGCCTTCCACCATTTACCAAGCATATAGGTGCATTAAAGTAAACAAGATATAATAATGATATCCCAACAATAATCACATTCCAACAAGGAACAAACTCCATCTTCACCTAACTAACAACGCTATAAGAGGGGCTGAGCAAAGTGGTAACATAGCCAAACAATGGTTTGCTAGGACAAGGTGGGTTAGAGGCTTGACATGACAATATGGAGGCATGATATAGCAAGTGGTAGGTATCGCGACATAGAATAGAGCGAGCAACTAGCGAGCAAAGATAGAAGTGATTTCGAGGGTATGGTCATCTTGCCTGAGATCCCGCAAGGAAGAAGAACGAGTCCATGAAGAAGACAAATGGACGAAGTCGAACGGATCCTCACAAACGCGACATTATCAGAACTAACCCGAAGAAGCAACATCAGAAAGAAGAAAACAGCATAATAAACAACCACCACATAAACATGGCATGATGCACAACCAAGTATAATGCATGTCCTGTTTAATGAGGCATGGCATGGCGATATGCACAAGCAAAACTACAAGTTAAGTGGAGCTCAATATGCAACGAGTTGCATATTGGCGAAACACCACAACAATTATTTAGTTCTATCTCGTTTAGGTACCCAACAATATTAAATGTTGATTAACATGGCAAGAGGTGAAGCATAACAAAACTATACCATCTAAACAATTTAAATGGGGCCGGATATAACCGACAACAAATCTGGTAAATCCCCATATGCATTTAGCAAATTAATGCAAACAACAATTTAAACACTCTTGATGTTGTTATCGTGATGCGGATGACGTTTGCAAGTTTTATGCAATTTGGAAAAGTTGGCAAGAGCATGATATGAAGCATTTGTCATCGTGGCGGAAACGAAAAGGGTGCCACGGCAACGAATCCGAAAATGATGCCATGGCAACATTCCGGTTCCGGTAACTCGATTGAGATGCCGGTGCAAAAGGAAAAGTGACGGGGGCGTGTCATGCAAGGATGATGGGGTGCTCCCGGATACCGGGTTCCCACGGGTTAGTGGCATGGAAACGAGTGACAATACGGACACGGTGTAGAGAAAGGGTGCATCTCATACAACACAAGCATTCATACTCGGACGCCCATCTCGGCGGTTATACCTTTGTAGTGTGCATTATCGGAGCGGTACGAGTTCGATGTGGTGTAGGGGAAGTAGACGTTCTCGGGATGTTCGTAGTGGAGGTAGTCGTTCTCGCATGCTCTAGGGTCGACGGAAGAGGTTCTCGCGACTCGGCGACGGTAGTTGTACATGTTGGCGGTAGTCGAACTTGACGGTTCCGTTACCCGGTTCTTCGGAGACGGTAGTGGTATACGGTTCTTTCGACCATGGTAGTCGTACACACGTTCGGAGAGGAACTTGGCGTTTCGGTGCGGTGTAGGGGTACATGTCGATGGTCATGTCGTGGTACTCGACGTTTCGTTCAGTACTCGTTCAAGCATCCATGTGGTCTTTTCGTTGGTGTACTTGGCGATATCTGAGGCGACCTTGACGCATCCGTGCGTAGAGGTACTTGGCGGTTTTGTGTAGTTGGTCTTGCCGGTCTCGGTAACGTAGTTGTACAAGAGCGTCGTCGAACTTGTCGAATCCAAATGCTTGGAGGGCCACCGGGGTACTTGGCGCTAATCCATGTTCGGTGGTCGAACTTGACGTCAACAGCAACAACAAGTGGAGGTGCATGATGACAGTGGGGCATCGCGGTCATCCACTATGGCGGACAGGGCATGCAGGTCGCGGTGGTACTGCTCGAGGTAGCAGTAGGAGAAGGCCGAGTCGGGTGCTCCTCAGCAGGCAGTGAAACAAACTGCTGCTGCTCGAAGAAGGCGGTGGCGCGCTTGCGGATGAATGGAGGGAGGAAGAGGCGCGGGCGCGAGGTGGCGAAGCAGCAGGTGCAGGGGTATAGCGAGGTCAGCACTGCGGCGCAGCTCGATGGCGTCAAGGTGGCAGGGGGAACCGGGCAGGAGGAAGGAGAGGCCGGCGGCTGCGGTACAAGAAGCAACGGAGGCGCGGCTTCGGGCCATGGCGATGGCGAGGCGGCGGCGAACTTGGAGGCGGGGCGGCGTCGGGCGCGTAGGTGGCTGTGGCCGGGTGGCATCCCCATGGGAACGGACAAGGTGCGAGCGAGGAGACAAGGATGGCGCTCCTGCTCAGGGCCCTGGGCGCGCGAGGCTGTAGCAGAGGATGGAGGAAGAGCGATGGTTGCCAGGGAGAGATGGGGATCGACTGAAGTAGTCTGGCGGCGCTGGGAGATCGAAGAGAGAGGAGGTGGGATCCAGCACGGCCTCCTGGCTCAATGCGTGGGGCGTGCGTGGGGCGACGGCATGGGAGGACGAGAGGGAGTGGATGAGATGGGATTGAGCATCCCCTTGGGCCGGCTAAGTTTAGGCAACGGACGGCTGGGCCTTGGCCTTGGGCCGCACTAGTCGTTGGGAGGCCCAGGTGGGCTGGCTCTCCTCTCTCCATCCTTTTCCTTTTTAAAACAAAACAGAGAAAGAGAAGGAAAAGAAAGAGAAGGTAGGGGCGGAATCTGGGCACGAGGACAATTTTCCCGGACTCATAAAAATATGAGGAATTTAAATAAAATGGTGAAAGGAATTTTAGAGAGAAATAAAGTTCACACAAAGGAACATGTTTGAATTTAATTCAAGCTTGCATGAATTTATAACCTAACCAAACTGTATCCAAATGGGCTTAAATTTTATAGGATGACCCTACATAAAAAATATGATTTATGGGTAGAAGATGAAAATTTATTTGAGCATTTCTATTTGCAACTCAAATAAATAGAGAAAAGGGAAAGAAAGAAGTGGCATAGGGATTTGAAACTTGGGTGAAACCAAGTTGGAAGTGAGCATGGGGTTGATGGAAAGATCAAGAGAAGAAAAGAAGTTGCAATGCACATGAGCAACTAAATTAAAAAAACACAACAATGGTATGGAGAAGATGCATGATGCAATGCAAATGATGCAATGATGAATGCAACAGACAAAACAAATCACATAATGAAACTCGGAAAACATGGAACGCGTCTGAAGCTCCGGTCTTGGGGCGTCACATTGTGCTACGTGTCGATGGAGATAGAACCACGGTTGTACTTTCCCAAGAACCAGCACCACCACACATAACCCAGACTCACGCAGATTGTACCCCTACCCAGTTGGATAGATAACCAGCTACACCCCTTCTAACCCCAACCCCAGCAGATAGTAACCCAGTTCCCGTTGACACAACACCGTCTCCACCACAGAGCACCCAAACACGAGCAGTTTGTAAGGCAACTACAATGCCCAAAGCACGAGGACCACCACTCCGAACCCCAAGTCAACGCTTAAAGCAGAAGAAGAATTGTTCTCAGGTCAGGTTCGGTGGCTATGGTTCATACTACTTTGCTCTTGCATCAATGTATTTACTCATACCAACTAATTTCAAATTTGAAGGATGCAACTGAAACTCCAATGGCGCAACATGTATGTTTTAAACCTGTTTCTTTAACGTGTTTGCTGTTGTAACTTGCTCTATGTTGATTTCAGTTTCAATTGAATAAATAGTTATGTTCTGATGCCATGCACATTACAAGTGTTGTTATTGCTGTGTAGTTTCCCACACTTATATTCTTTCTATGCTGCTTTGTCTTAAATAGATATGATTCAAACTGTATCTATTTTGATTTGGCAACATAAACTAGAATGATATAGACCATACAGTGACCATACTACATAGAATATGTTTGTTTCATGCTGTTATCCTGTCCACCTTACTACTGAACTGGTTTACCAAAATGAGTTTCATATGCTACATCGTAGACCTGTGATGTGTTTGTTTGTTTCTCCTTTAGAACGCGAATAAAATATTGGAGAAGAGTACCCCGTTATGCAATGGTAAAGGAAGTAATGCAGATCAGGTTCAAGATAGTGAGACATCCCTATTGTTCTCCAAGAAAGCTGATAAAAACTATATTGAAGACACTAAGACAATCCCAAAGTCCTGTCTTGATGTAGTGTTCGAGTTACTGGCTACTACTGCTGGCACCAGCTCTTCGAACTCACTGCCTGAATCAGTTCGGCTTCTTGAGTCTTAACTTCAATTTGAAAGACATTGATCAGATGTTATGCGACAGGAAGCCGAAGGACTAAGGAAGTCCCTGCAGAATTCAGATGCATACTTTCTGGTGCAACAGCAAGTGCTGGAGGATTTAAGCGCCAAACAAGAGAAAGTTAATAAGCTTGCTAAGCATCTTGCCAGCATTATGGGTACCCAGGATATTGTTTCTTGAGCTCTTCTGAAGTGATTTCAGTTTTGGACTTGTTTTGCTGCGGCGTTTATATGCTGCTTTGTTCCCTATATTTGCACTTGTGGCGAACTTTGATGCCCAGTGGATGTAATATGTGTAATAGCCATGATAGCCTAGCGTAAGTTGCTTGCTTATTTATTTCTGTTGTCTTCTTTATTTGTTTTCTTGTAGTCAGTGCAGTTCTTTTTCCATGGTTTGCTAGTGGCTGCAATAACCTATTTTTTAAAACTAGGCCACATTAACAATGGGCTACATATTTACTGTACTTAACATGGGCCTCCTACGGGCCGTAGAAACAATGGGCCTTCTACGGGGCATAGACACAATGGGCCTTCTACGGGCCGTATCATCAATGGGCCTTCTACGGGCCGTATGATCGGTTGACCAAACATGGGCCAATAACAGACCACATTATGGCGTAAATGGGCTAGAGTTGAAATCATCCGTTCATGGGCCGACCATAATGGCCCGTTGTTAATAGGCCGTATTTGATGACGCTATGAAAACGGCCCAACGTATTAACGGGCCATAAACGGGCCGACTGTAACCACGAGCTGTATTTGGCCCACAAGCAGAAAATGACAGTAACGGGCTGAAAGTAAACGAATGCTGGAAATGAGCCCAAGAATAAATGGGCCCTGAGAAGGCCGAATGATAACATGGGCTCGAAACGGCCCAACGGAATAATGGGCCGTTAATGGGTATAAAGTGATACACTGTTCATTACGGGCCAGTTTTACCACGGGCCGTTAATGGGCCGAGAGTTACTAAGGGCCTCATATGGGCCAAAAGACGTCATGGGCCATACATGGGCCGGAAGTTAAAACGGGCTGGAATTATATTGGACGGCCCTGGTGACGTTACTAGGCCTAATTCGGATAGGCCGTAAACGGGCCCTGGGTTAGCGGGCTGTAAATGGGCTATATGCGAACAGGCCGTTAACTGGCTTGCCGTGGGCCGGCCCGCCACCTTTTGACCAAGTCAAATGGGCCGGCCTTTTCACAGGAATGGGCCTCTGTTGGGCCATGCCACGTGTCGACGTATCATAGGCGCTTTGGGTCCAATGAGTGGATGACATCTGTCCCAACGATGAGCCGACATGTGTTTCCTCTAGCCAATGATGATTTTACACGTGGAAAATCCCCATTGGTCGGGGCTGTTAATGGGTTATCGGATCCAAAACTGGACCCGATAGCTTAACGGCGTTCCGTTACGGTGGATGCCACGTGTTGGTCACCCTTGACGAAAGCACTTCTGTGACGCGCGATTTATCGTCATGGAAGTGGACACTTCCGTGATGATAATTTTGGTAATGTCATGGAACACTTCTATGACAGCACATGTATGACTATCTTGATTCTGTCATAAATTTGTCATGGATGTACATGCATGACAAAAAACGTGACCTACTGTGACAAACACGTATCATCACGGAAGTGTATTTTTTTGTAGTGATAGTGCATATATAATATCATAGAGTAGTACTAGCTCCCTCTGTAAACTAATATAAGAGCGTTTAGATTACTAAACAGTGACCTAAACGCTCTTATATTAGTTTACGGAGGGAGTATATATCATAGATGACCGTATTTATGAATTGAGCCCTATAAGGTTGGTTGTAATGGGGAGTATTATATAGATACTAGTAGTATCATGCATGCATATATATGATAGTGTAGCTAGGATACTACTTCCATAATGCATAGTATCATAAGTTAACATCTTAGGTTGCCTTACTAATTGTCATGCATCACACAAAGTAGTAGTACAACATTTAATATGACACAGTATCATGATATGATACTACATCCTCTCTTGTGTGCCACATCATCCAGAAAGTCTAGTTGGCATGCATGATACCGCTTATGATAATACCATTACAACCAGCCTAAACCGGAAAGGAGGGAGTATGAGACTAGCCACAATGGAGAGTAGTATACTAGTAACATACACATATCCCTAAACTATATATGTTACTACCATCATAGTGGGTAGTAACATAAGTGTGTGTCATGCAAAGCTTCATTTCTTAGGTTACAGACTCATATTGCATTGGGACATGTGATGCTACAGTAACTAGCTAAGTTGCTGAAACTATCTCTCTCCTCATTAACTTATTGCTAGATAAGCAAGTTTGCTGAGTTGGAGTCGGTGTTACTGCTGAAGTTACTCCCACTGTGGCTAGTCTGATACTAGCTAGTCGTCTATGATATACTAGCTATCTCACTAACAGCATGCATGGTTAATAATACAGCCAAGGGTCGGCTATAAGAAGTTGCCATGTCATATACAATCAACCTCTTAGCGGGCCCATAAGAGTACAATAATAAGTTTAATATGCATACTAGTTTATCAATAGTTGGCCCACCTTAAATCCTCACAAAGTGTCTTGGGTCTCGTGTTGCAGCTGGCTCTACTAACCAAGAGCCTGCTTCTCTTCTCTTTCCTCCAACTAATAAGCACATATATATTATTCTATTCCTTATAGCCAGACTACCCACAGTGGGAGTAACATAGGTAGTAACATCACACATATCTAGATAAAAAAGATGATGTGGCAAGCAATAAATGAAAAAATGGAGGAAAGTGGATATGTGTGATGTTACTACCTATGTTACTCCCACTGTGGGTATAGTCTTACTATAGTATGAGACTACCCACAATGGGATTAACATAGGTAGTAACATCACACATATCTAGATAAATTAAGTAGATGATGTGGCAAGCAATAAATGAAGAAAGAGAGGAAAGTAGTAACATAGCTAGTTACTAGTAGTATGAGTAACATCACATGTACATATCAAGGCAAGATGTGTCTATAGTCTAATAAATGAAGTGTTGCATGTTACCACACATATATGTTACTCCCCACTATAAAGGTAGTAACATAGACTAGTAACACATGGGCATGTTACTAGTCTATGTTACTACCCATTGTGGCTAGTCTGAGTAACATCACACATCTCAAGGCAAGATGAGTCTATAGCCTAATAAATGAAGTGCTGCATGTTACTACACATATGTTACTCCCCACTATATAGGTAGTAACATAGACTAGTAACATTCTGTGTTACTACCCATTGTCGCTAGTCTTATGTCACTATATTGTGTACTTACTTGCTCTAATGCATAGTATCATAGAGTAGCTAGTATCATATGTAGTACTTTATTTATATTGTCATGCATGACACATAGTAGCATAACATTTATTATGATACGGTTTCATGATATGATACTTAACCCTCTATTTCTTCATTTAATTAATTCTATGACAACTCATCAAAATTGCCTAGTTGGCATGCGTGATACTAGCTATGATACCCCCTTGCTATCAACCTAGCAAAGGTGTACATATCATTTGTGCGTCGCATTGTGAGTTTTCATCCGTTTGTTCGAGAAGCGGGGAGAAGTTTCAAACATTTCGGCCGTGAGGTGCGGCCACTGGCGTAGGCCTAGTTGGTATTTTAATTATAGAAAATTCAGACGGAGTTCGGACATCATCAAAATCGATGTGTGCCTGTGAAGAAATCGGTCATCAAACTTTCTGCCATAGTTTGTTGAAGAAATCACAGAGGTCAATGAGTGTGTTTCTTATATCTTTGTCCATTAGATTCCTGATGGCCACCGGGAGGACTTGTGTCAACATTACGTGGCAATCATGTGACTTCATGTGTCCCAACTTCATTTTACCTGAGCTCACATCCACGAGACTTCTGATGTTTGCACAGTAGGAAGAGGGTGTCTTAACTGACAACAAATAGGTGAAGAACTATATTGCTTCTTTTGTACTGAAATTTTAACTCTGGTGAGCTTTGATGAATTTGTCATCATCTTCTGCTTCACTCTTGTGTTGTGATTGGTTAGCAAGCATATCGAGCCGTGAACCGTCACCATCCTTTCTTTTACCTTTAATCTTGAGTGGAGTACCAAGGATGCTTTCACATACGTTCTTCTCTACGTGCACGACATCGATGCGGTGACATACACATAGAATCCCCCAGTAAGGTAATTTCCAGAACATCGATTTCTTCTTAAACACTTGATCCTTGGGTGTTAGTTTCACCGTCAAAGGGTGGTTCTTGCCAAGCACAACATTAAATTTTTTAGCCATGTTGTGGACCACCTCCCCGCCATAGGGTCTTGGGGCCACACCTGCCTCTATTGTACCATCAAATTCAGCTTTCATCTTTCGGTATGGGTGATTCATCCGCAAGAACCTATGATGACGCAAATACACTATTTTGCGCGAGTTGGGAAGTCTTCTGCTAGCTGTCCTATCCATGCATGTGACACACCCTACATCTCCCTTTGTTTTCTGCCCCGGTGTGTTGCCTAATGCCGACATATCTTGAATGGTGTGCACCAGCATCACATGTAGATAAAAAATCTCCTTTATATAAGCATCATAACATTTTACAGCAGGCGCATCTATCCACACTGTCAGCAGTTCTTCTACCAGTAGCTGAAAGTAAATGTCGATGTCATTTCCAGGTTGCTTCTGGCCTTGGATAATCATTGACATCATAATGTATTTTTTCTTCATACACAACCAAGGAGCTAGGTTATATATGCATAGAAGCACTGGCCATGTGCTGTGATTGGTGCTCATATCACCAAAAGGATTCATCCCGTCAGTACACTCCCCGAGCCTTATACTTCTAGGATCCTTGGCAAAATTTTCAAACTTGTTGTCGATTAATTCCCATTGAGCCCCAGCTTTCGGGTGCCTCATAAACCTATCCGCAATTCGCTCATCATGATGCCACCACAACCTCTTTGCCCCTCTAGGGTTTGCAAACAAACACCTCAACCTTGGAATTAAAGGCAAGTACCAAACAACCTTGAACGGGATTCCTGTCTTGATCTCGTCGTCCAATTTGTACTTGTCCTTTGCTCTCCTGTGCTTGTACCGTGCATGCTTGCATGTGGGGCATGCACAAAAATCTTTGTACTCACCACGGTACAATATAAAATCATTCACACAAGCGTGTATCTTCTGTACTTCAAGTTCCAATGGGCAAACAATTTTCTTCGCTTCATTCATGCTTCTGGGGAGCACATTATCTTCCAGAAGAATATCTTTGGAAATACCTAAGATCTCTGTGAAGCCCTTGTTTGATAGACAGTTTGCTGCTTTAAATCTGAGAAGCGCCAGGGTGGCACTCAACCTAGAATAGTTCTTTTTGCAACCTGGATACAATTCTTTCTTGGAGTCCGCATCAATGGTTGGCAGATCCTTGTACCCAATCATATCCTTTTCTGGGCCCTCGAAATCTGCAATCATAGCAGCAAAATCTGGCATATCAAGACCGTCGTCATCTGTGTGGACATCTTGGTTTTCCAGTGGGCGTTTCGGCTTTCCGGTGTTCCATTGGTACCTTAACGCCTCTGCCCCGATGTTAGATTCAACATCCATGTGACACTGATCGAGGTTTGGCATCTCGCTGCCCTGGGTATCTTCATCCATGACCTCCTCTTCACTGTGTCTGGTCCAACATGTATCCATCCATGAATCCCGTAGAGACTAAGTGCATCTGGACATCTGCAACTTCATGTGACTCTGTATTGGCACAATCAGTACATGGACACAGGATGTAATCCGCATCACCAATTCTCCTCTTTGTACTTTCAGCCAAACTCATGAACTCTGTCACACCACTGATAAAATATGTGGATTTCCGATTCTTCATCCAACGAGATCGTTCCATCTGCAACAGACGAATGGTAATTAAAAACAAAACAAGAACATTAATACACGGATTAACTGCTGCCCAGAGATGCGTGCATAAATCACAAGGTTTTATTTTAATAATTACCGAGGGCGATCCATGTTGTTATCCAGATGTGCAATGACAAAAATTAATGGCCAGTCAATTTACACGCAGAGTACTAGTACAACACTACACTTAGGAATAAAATACCTTAATTAAGCCACTCACGAAAAGAATACCTTAATTAATTAGTCGCGCGGTGACCTCCACCCAGCAGACAGACAAGCGCAATGCGGCAGCACGCCGAGACAGCAGGGTCGAGGAGCAAAGTTTAGTGCGGCTGCCGCTTGAACTTTGACCTCCACTTTCCCGCCATCGACCATGATGGATGTGGTCGAATCACGTCGCCGCCGACCTTGATGGTTGAGCTCCTCCTATCTCCCGCCATAGACCGAGGATTGACTTCCTATGACCCCGCCACCGCCCACCGACCAAGGATTGACCTCTTCTCCGATAGCCGCTGCCTAGGCCGCCGCCACCATCTCTATACGCAGAGTGGCTATTTTTTATGGATATCCACGGAGCGGCTATTTACATGGTATCTCACCGTAACTCAATTATATGGACAGGGTAGTACATCACATATGGTTATGTAATGGCAATCGTGTCTAACCTACGTTGTCTTCTCACACGGTTTGGTGCAGAAATCGTGTGTGACGTTGTAATACCCAACACAAACGACATGTACAAACAGTGTGCCATATACAACACATATATAGTGCCACTTGTAGTTCCCGACCGTTAGCTTATCTCCATAGTTTCCTCATTTTCCCCAAATCCCTACATAGCCTCCAAATTCCCTCGCGTGGCGCTGACATTGGGGGAATGTGGACGAGTGGTGTTGATGGTTTCGGTGCGGCTGCTCCTACTCGTATCGCCGCCGAGCACTTGCCTAAGGTCATCAGAAGGCAGGTGTACTATGGATCTAAATCGTCCTGTTAGGTTCCAATCTATCCCGATCTTTTTTAGAATGTACAAAGTATAGATCCTTGCTGAATCCGTCCTGAATGAGCCCCACCCCCCAGGAAAGCGAGCTGTCGCCGGATCCGGAGCTTGACTCCAGACTCCCGCAACATGATTTTTAATCGATTTTGGCGCCACCGAGAAGTAGCAAAAGCTGAGTTGTGTGTGAGGGAGTCCTGGACTAAGGGGTCCTCGAGCGTCCGGCCTGTTATCCATGGGCCGGACTGATGGGCTGTGAAGACATGAAGGTCGAAGACTGTACCTGTGTCCGGATTGGACTCTCCTTGGCGTGGAAGGCAAGCTGGGCGACCGACTATGAAGATTCCTTATTATGTAACCGACTCTATGTAAACCCTAGATCCCCTCGGTGTCTATATAAACCGGAGGGGTTAGTCCGGAAAGGATATACTCATTACCATAGTCATACATGCTAGGCTTCTAGGGTCTAGCCATTATGATCTCGTGGTAGATCAAGTCTTGTAACACTCATATTCATCAAGATCAATCAAGCAGGATGTAGGGTATTACCTCCATAGAGAGGGCCCGAACCTGGGTAAACATCGTGTCCCCCGTCTCCTGTTACCATCGATTCTAGACGCACAGTTCGGGACCCCCTACCCGAGATCCGCTGGTTTTGACACCGACATTGGTGCTTTCATTGAGAGTTCCACTGTGCCGTCGATGAAAGGCTTGATGGCTCGCCTTGTCCTTAAAGACAACATCATCTCCGGGGGAGCTCTGGCCCCGGGCCAAACCCTCCGGCTGGGCGGCTTTACTATGATCGCCCGTTCGGCCGTTGAGCCAATGATGACCTCTCGGGCCATCGAGAACCCCCTTCACATAAACTCCGAGCACTCCAAGAAGATGGATCCGACAGAGTTTTCATCTTTGAACGAACTCCTAGATCGCATTGCCGCTTTGGGAATAGCCACAAACTACGATCGGATCGGGCCTAAAACCGATCAAGGAGAAATCGAGACCCTACCGGTCACCCACCAGATTGCGGTACTCGTGGAGCAGGACAGCGAGTCTTCTTCTATACCAAAGATGGACTATGTTCGGATCGCCGATCAGGAAGATTCGGATACTCACCCGCAAAAGGATGCGACCAGCCCTCCGAACATAGCATCGGACGGCGGTCCTAAACAATCAGAAGATATTACGGAACCCGGACTGTTAAGCCCGGAAGGTCGTCAGACTCCGGATAATCGGTCAGGTCAGGGTTCGGATTTAATTCCACCCATCCACCCGGATATATACGTTCTCATGAGCATAAAACAGCAGTCTCAGGAAACGGTCCACCACTTCTAGGCCAGATTCCTCCTTGTCAAGGTCAAGGTAAAATATTGCTGTGACGAGGACGCAATATCAGTGTTCTGCAACAATTGCGCGGATGAAGGAATCCTCAACACCATCAATCGTCGCCGGATACTGAAATTCGCTAACTTAGCAACCATCGTACAAAAGGACATCGCAATGGAGAGCACCTGGAAAACTCAGGCAGCTCCCTGGGAACCGTCAGTCCCAACTCAACTCCCCCTACAGGCAAAAAGGGCGCACCCTCGCGGTACGCCCAGTCCAACAGTCAAGAAACACAAAACCTCTATGCGGCACGACACCGTTCTGGTGGGGTGGCTCGATGGCCCATGAAAAATACATACAACACCAGATACCGTGGCAACCCACAGCCTTAAAGCATGTTCGATACTACGACAGGTAGCCAAGAGCGATGAGGACATCTGTATCAAGGATGACCCAGAACGGCATCCCCCAGGGGACGATAACTCAAGAGTATTGATGGTATTTGAGACATTCGCTTCAAACAACAAGCGCAAAAGGGCGCTTCGGGAGCTCGCCAAAGTCTGCCAAATTGCTGCGATAAACCCCTGGAATGACATGGCTATAACATTCAACGTCGGTGACGAACCAAAGTACAGAATAGTACGAGCGCCAGCCGCATTAGTCCTCGGTCCCATCATGGACGGGTTTCGACTTACCAAGGTCCTCATGGACGGCTGCAGCGGATTAAACCTCATTTATGAGGACACACTCCATAAAATGGAAATAGACAGGAGCCGCATCAAGAAAAGTAACACAACCTTCCGAGGAATTATTCCGAGTCGGGAGGTGCGGTGCGCGAGCAAAATCACACTTGACGTAGTATTCGGCACGCCTGAGAACTATCGGTCCGAAGAAATAACTTTCCAAGTGGCCCCTTTCAGGAGCGGATATCACACCCTGTTGGGGCGGGATGCTTTTACACGCTTTCAGGCCATACCCCATTACAGGTATATGAAGCTCAAAATGCCCGGATCAAACGGTATAATTACTCTCGTTAGTGATCCGGACATAGCACTTCGTGCTTAAAACAAAACCGCATCCCTGGCCCTGGAGGAGCTATCTGAAGCCCTCGCGGCTGAATAATTAACCACACTACGCTCCACGGTGGACAGGGACGACGTGATCCTCGACAAATGCCCTAAACCCACATCCTTTAAACCAGCAGAAGAAATAGTCAAATTCCAGGTCCACCCAACGGACCCCAAGAAGACATCATCTATCGGAGCTCAACTGAACCCAACAGTTGACACTGCACTACAAGAATTCCTGTACGAAAACTGGGACATATTCGCCTGGCACCCTTCAGATATGCCAGTGATCCCACGCGAGCTGGCCAAACATAGCCTCAATATATTAAAGGGATTTAAACCGGTTAAGCAAACACTGCGGCGCTTTTCCAAACCCAAGCGACAAGCCATGGGGGAGGAGCTGGCCAAACTCATCGAGGCCAGATTCATTAGAGAAATCAAACATCTGGACTGGCTGGCAAACCTGGTGATGGTACCAAAGAAGGACAAATCTTGGCGCTTGTGTGTCGATTTCAAAGACCTCAACAAGGCTTTCCCTAAGGATCCCTTCCCCCTCCCTCGCATTGATCAAATCATCGACGCCACCGCAGGACACGACTCACTCTGTTTCCTCGATGCATATTCCGGATACCATCAAATCAAAATGAAGGATTCCGATCAAGCCGCAACAGCATTTATCACCCCATATGGGCCATTCTACTTCAACACCATGCCCTTTGGGCTCAAGAATGTCGGTGCCACATACCAACGCATGATTCAAACATGCTTGGAGAAACAGATCGGCAAAACGGTAGAAGCTTACGTCGATGACGTCGTCATCAAAACTAGGCACGTCGAAACACTACTAGACGACTTACGTCTTACATTCGACAACCTCCGGGCGTATGACATTAAGCTCAACCCGGAAAAGTGTGTCTTCAGCGTCCCCGCTGGAAAACTGCTGGGCTTCATCGTTTCCAATAGAGGAATCGAAGCAAATCCAGCTAAAATCCAAGCTCTGTCATAGTTGGCTACACCAACAGACCTCAAACAGGTCCAAAAGCTAGCTGGATGCATAGCAGCGCTAAGCCACTTTATCTCCAGATTAGGAGAAAAGGCACTGCCACTCTATCGCCTCTTACAACGCACTGATAACTTCGAATGGACAGACGCGACAACTGCCGGACTGGAGGAAATAAAGACCCGCCTAGCAAGCAACCCAATCCTGGCTGCACCAAACACTGGCGAGCCCATGTTGTTATACATATCGGCAACACATCAGGTGGTGAGCGTCGTGCTCGTCGTCGTACGAGAACAGGACGGACACAAATTTCCGCTCGAAAAACCAGTATACTACGTATCAACTGTCCTCACACCGTGCAAATCCCGGTACCCCCACTACCAAAAGATAGCATACGCGGTCTTCATGGCATCTCGCAAGATACAACACTACTTCCAGGAGTGTTCAATCACGGTGGCTTCTGAGGTCCCACTCAATGGCATAATAAACAACCGCGATGCCATGGGACGGATCGCCAAATGGGCCATAGAGCTACTTCCATTCGACATAACATACAAGCCACGACGAGCCATCAAATCCCAAGTACTGGCCGACTTCATCGCCGAATGGACAGAGGCCGAACTCCCTAAAGAATACAACGCATATTCCAATTGGGTTATGTATTTTGACGGCTCCAAAATGTTGATAGGGTTGGGAGCGGGAGTCGTGTTAACATCCCCGCTGGAGACGTCGTCTAGTATGTACTCCAAATATTATACACAAACTCTAACAACGCAACCGAATACGAGGCCCTACTGCATGGTCTTCGGATGGCCATATCCATGGGCATACAACGCCTGGAGGTGCACGGGGACTCGAACCTCGCCATATCTCAAATAAACGGCAACTTTGACGCCAAAGATCCAAAGATGGCAGCTTATCGTAATGCCATATTAAAAATGTCGACTTGGTTCGAAGGGCTTGAATTTCATCACGTCGCCCGAGAAAGTAACCAAGCAGCGGACGTCCTTGCTCGCATCGGCGCTAAGCGCGACCCCGTCCCACCCAACATCTTCCTGGAAAGGCTTTTCAAGCCATCTGTGGTGTGGCAAGGGGAGGGCGGCAACAATAGTCCAGATCTGAATACAACTCCAAATCCCGAACACACCGATAGTATCGGGGGCTCAGCCACCGAAGTAACACCGTCGGCCCATCTCATTATGGCAGTAATTGCTCCATGGACCAAACCTTTCTTGGCCTACATTAATAGGAAGGAGCTCCCCGAAGACTAGAATGAGGCTCGCCGCATTGTGTGGCGCTCGAAGGCCTACAAAGTTCACGACGGAGAGCTCTACAAGAAAAGTACCACCGGAGTACTTCAAAGATGTATCTCCGAAGAAGAGGGGCGGCAGCTTCTAGCGGAAATTCACGCCGGTCTCGATGGACACCATGCCGCAGCTCGGGCTCTTGTTAGCAAGGCCTTTCGTACTAGGTTTTATTGGCCGACAGCCCGAGCAGACGCACAGGACCTCGTCCAACGTTGTGTCGGATGCCAACTCTTCGCCAACCAAAGCCACATGCCCCCAACTGCCTTACAGACTATCCCCATCACTTGGCCTTTCGCGGTCTGGGGATTGGATATGGTTGGACCCCTTAAAGGGGGAAGCCATAAGAAAAAATATCTGCTAGTTATGGTGGACAAATTCACTAAGTGGATAGAGGCTAGACCAGTCAAAACGGCTGAGTCCGGCCCGGTGATAGACTTCATATCCGGTGTTGTGCACCGTTATGGTGTCCCACACAACATCATCAATGACAACGGCTCTAATTTCACAGCGGACGAGGTAAAAACCTGGTGTACCAATTTGGGTATTAAACTTGATTATGCCTCCGTCTACCACCCACAAACCAATGGTCAAGTCGAACGAGCCAATGGTCTTATTATGAGCGGCATTAAGCCCAGACTAGTGCGGTCTTTGAAAGAATCAAACAAGCACTAGGTTGAGGAGCTCGACTTCGTACTCTTGGGGCTGCGGACCACGCCCAACCATACTACCAGATACACACCTTTCTTCATGGTGTATGGCGCAGAAGCTGTCGGAGTAATGGGTCACGGGTAGGCTAACCCGAGCCCCAGAACCTTTCAAGACATCGGGGCAGGCTGCGCCCCTCAAGACCCCAGGACAAAGAGCCGCCTTTTGAAGAAGTCGGCGGCAAGGCAACCGACTAGCCACTCGCGGCCGAGTCCCAGGAACGACTTCAGGATAAGCCGACTCCTGACTGACGACTTCCCGAGAAGCCGGCCTTGGGGAGTCGGACCGCGACTCCAACAAACCCCATGTCCTCATCAAGAGGGACATGACAGGGGAGTGGCTATAGTGAAGCCTGCTCTCACCCCTTTCCAGGGGCAGGCATGGCCATAGTACGCCGTACCCGTGGAGATCTCCGTGCGGCGTGACACTGTTGCCATGCCGGCCCTGACATCAGCACCAGTGGACCGAATCCTGCGCCCACGACGGCTTGTTTGTACGACCCTGGGGCGGCGGGTCCCACCAGCCAGCAGGACCCCAGAAGACGGCAAGTGTGCCACCAGTCGGACCCGTTGGGGTCGGCCCCCGAGAGTCGGCCAGCCCTCCCCCGGTGCCCACGCGCCATTAACCAGATGTGACAGAGAGTGGCAATAGTGATCGCCCGCCAGGCAGCGGGGCTGTTGCCACGACTCCATGACCAAGCCCGCGTCATTAGAAGCACGGCTACAGTAATCAGCAGCCGACAAGACCCACCCGCGGCGGACGCGGCCTGTCGGCTCCGTACCGAGCCAGTCGGCGGGGCCCACCAGTCGGCGGGCCCCAGCAGTCGGTGGAGAAGACGGAGGCCGGAGGCACTGGCGGCTGGGCCCGCGTCCAGCCGGATTACCATTGTACCCCTAGGGGGGGTAGGCCTATATAAACCCCCCAGGGCACCCATGCAAAGGGTTGGAATCCATTAGCACTAGACCAGATCATATAGGAAGGAGAAAGCTAGCCTTGCCTTCTCCTACCTCTAGGAAACAGCTCAAGGAGCAATCGTGTAAACACTTTGCTATAGTGATCATGCGGAGACCCCGTAGAGCAGCAGTAGGGGTATTATCTCCCCGGAGAGCCCTGAAGCTGGGTAAGATTCGCCGGCGTGCATGTCTTCGCCTCATCCCGTTTCCAGGCACCGGCGACGTTCTACTCGCCCCCACCATGATAAGCCATCCTTTGGCATATGTCGCACCCAACCCCCGACATTTGGCGCCCACCGTGGGGCCTGGTGCACTGTCGTCCGGAGACCTGCTCTGGACGGGAACCCTTTTCCTCCCTGGCGAGCGCAGCCAGCCAGGCACGCCAGACGGAGTTTGCGCTGACGCGCTACACGGCATTGAGATCGCCTGCGCAGCCAGCTGCCTCGCGGAACTTGTCGGCGAGGTTCGCCTCTCCGACGAATCTGCATCCAACGCAAGCACGGGTGGCTCTGAGAGCCTCCTCGCGGATCTCCTCGACCAACTCCACGTCACCGGCGAGCCTGCCGTGGACTTGGAGTCTGTAGGTTCCACCGACCCGATGCTGGTCGACTCCGACACCGCGTCGCTCAACGCGTTCCCCACTAATGTGGTGGTCTACGACAAGCCTCTCCCTCACACGGAGAGCGACGGAAGCACCGTCACCGAGGTGCTCATCATCAGTCATGACGAGCCTCCCAGCGAAGGAGCACATGACCCACTTGGCGCGGCACTACAAGACCTGACTGTGCCCATTCTGGAAGACGCTGACGTGGAGACGTTGGAGGCGCACCGCCTTCAGCTCGTCAAAGGTGCGAAGATGCTGGCTAGCATGAGACGCTTGTCAGAAGCCTACCAGCGAGAGATGGATCGTGCTGTTGGTGGCTCGCCAGCCCCAGCTGGGCCCAGCCACCTTGGCGCGGTCCAACAGCGCGGCGTAGCCATCGCCAACCTGTTCGGAGCAAGTCGCCATGTGTACGCTATGCCTGCGGAGAACATTCGAGCCGCCCAGGAGGCGGCAGACGAGCTGGATAATTTCGAGGGCGAAGAGCGCCGCTTGATGATGGAGCGAGTCCAGCGGCTCCTCGACGCGGCTGCCGCGCAGAACGAGGCTGACTGCCGCATGGAGGCGCCGCAGCGGCAGGCGACCTTCGCCGAGATCAAGGCGCGACGTCTCGGACACCAACTGGCGGTGCCTGAGGAAGAAGAGACAAGGATCCGACTGTCAGCCACAGTCGGACTCACATTACCATAGAGCGCGACCGAGACGGCCGCCCGAGAGTAGTAGAATGACGGGACGACTGTCCGCCTCCTCCTCCTCGCAAGGAAAGGCGAGTCTCCCCGCCGCCTATTGATCATTCGACTCTCGGCGACCGCCTTGGCCGCCGAGAGGTAGTCGGGGAAAATGACGGCCGCCACCGGATCGACCGACTTCACCGATCCCTGGCGCTGGAAGAAGAAGACGAGTTGGGTCCGCCTTGTTTCGGGCCCCGCATTCGAGACAAGCCCTTTCCCAAAGGGTTCACGCTCCCAAGAGACACGCCCAAGTATACCGGCTCCGTGAAGCCGGAGGACTGGCTGGTCGACTACTCCACGGTTGTCAGCATAGCGAACGGCAACAAGCGTGTCTCTGTAAAATTCGTTCCGCTCATGCTCCAGGGCACGGCCCGGACATGGCTGAACAGCCTGAAGCCCCGCAGCGTCAACAGCTGGGTCGACTTCACCGAAGCATTCGTCCACAACTTCACCAGCACGTACAAGCGCCCCCAAGCCTCGTCAGCTTTCCTTGTGCATGCAAGGTCCCAATGAGTCGACTCGCGACTACCTCACGCATTGGGCCGAGCTCCGGAACTCCCGCGAGGGCATGCACGAGGTGCAAGCTATCGAGTACTTCACCGCCGGGTGCAGAGAAGGCACCCTCCTCAAGCACAAGCTCCTTTGCGACGAGCCAGAAACCCTCGACGAGCTGCTTATCATAGCAGACAAGTATGCCACGGCCGACTCCTCCATGAAGGCGGAGATTCAAGTTAGCGCAACTAGCAAAGTGGCCCCTCAGGCTCCAAGAACTCCGGCGGGAGACACCAGTCGGCGGCAACAGTAGAGCGACCACAAGCGCAAGGCCCGGCAGCCGGCTTCCAGCAGCCGGCAGGTCGCGACGGTTGAAGCCCAGCAGCCGGATGGGCTTCCTCCACCCAAGCGACAGAAAGGTGGCAAGCCCAACTGGTTGCCGGCCTTCTCATATGAGCAGACCCTGGATGGTCCTTGCAAGTTCCATAGCGGCGCGAAGCCGTCGAATCACACCACCCGGAAGTGCCACTGGCTCACTAGGATCGCCGAGGGAGATGGCCTCCTACCTCCCCCGCCTGCTGGGCAGCCGCCTCCGCCCCAGCAGCCGGCTGTCAGGCCAGTCGGCGCAGTACAAGACGAATACCCTAAAGAGCACAGAGCCTACATGGTATTTACCAACATGGCTGATGATCGACGCAGCAGGCGGCTGCAGCGACAAGAGGTGAATGCAGTAGCATCAGAGACGCCAGAGTTCATGCACTGGTCCGAGAAGCCTGTCAGCTGGAGCAGGGCTGATCACCCAGAGGTGATGCCGAGTCCGGGCTCTTATGCCTTGGTCTTGGATGCCACCTTTGCCACGGATAGACGAGCCGCTCGTTTCTTGCGAGTTCTGATAGACGGAGGCAGCAACATCAACATCCTGTACAAGGACACCATGGAGAAATTAGGAATCAAGCAAAGACAGCTTCAGAACAGCCAGACTGTGTTCCACGGCATTGTTCCTCGGCTTTCCTACTCACCAATCGGCAAGATCCTGATGGACGTCCTCTTTGGAGACAAAGATCACTTCCGCCGAGATTCAGTTTGGTTTGAGGTGGTGGACCTTGAGAGCCCATACCATGCGCTACTTGGCCGACCCGCCCTGGCCAAGTACATGGCAGTCCCCCACTACGCCTACCTCAAAATGAAGATGCCCAGTTCCAGGGGAATTCTGACTGTAGCCGGCGACTACCGGAAGTCGTCTGCCTGTGCAGCTAAGAGTAGTCGGCTAGCCGAGTCCCTGGTGATCGCAGCCAAGAAGTGGCTCCTTGACCGGGTTGTGGCGATGGCCGGCAAGCAGCCAGAGGTGTCGCCTAACCCAAAGGAGTCGGAGGCTGAGGGTTCGTTCAAGCCGGCCAAGGAGACAAAGAAGATACCCTTGGATTCGGAGCACCCAGAGAGGTACGCTGTCGTAGGCGCAAACCTCGACAACAAATAGGAAGGCGAGCTCGTCGATTTCCTCCATGAGAAACGGGACCTCTTTGCATGGTCCCCCAAAGACATGCCAGGTATACCGACGGAATTCGCTGAGCACAAGTTACATGTCCGATCTGATGCAAAGCCGGTCAGGCAGCCCCTGCGCCGCCTATCAGAAGAGAAGAGAAGAGTTGTCGGAGAAGAGATAGCCCGACTCCTAGCAGCCGGCTTCATCATGGAAGTATTCTTTCCAGAGTGGCTAGCCAATCCGGTCCTGGTACTGAAGAAGAACAAGCAGTGGCGAATGTGTATTGACTACACGAGCCTCAACAAGGCCTGCCCCAAGGACCCGTTTGCTCTACCAAGAATTGATCAGGTGATAGACTCCACCGCCGGATGCGAGCTGTTGAGCTTTTTGGATGCATATTCAGGATATCACCAGATCAAGCTGAACCCGGCTGACAGACTGAAGACCGCCTTCATCACGCCATTTGGAGCCTTCTTCTACCTCACCATGATGTTCGGCTTGAGGAATGCCGGCGCCACCTTTCAGCATTGCATGTAGAAGTGCCTCCTCAAGCAACTCGGGAGAAACACCCACGTCTACGTGGACGATGTGGTGGTGAAGACGGAAAAGCGTGGAACACTGCTGGAAGACCTCAAGGAGACCTTTGAAAACCTGCGCCGATTCCAGATCAAGATCAACCCTGAGAAGTGCGTCTTCGGAGTACCAGCCGACCAACTCCTTGGCTTCCTGGTCTCTGAACACGGCATAGAATGCAACCCTGTAAAGATCAAGGCCATTGAGAGGATGGAGGTACCCAGCCGACTGCTGGACGTGCAAAAGTTCATCGGCTGCTTGGCGTCCATCAGCCGATTCATCAGTCAGCTGGGCGAGAAAGCTCTCCCCTTATACCAACTCATGAAGAAGACCACTTTTTTCGAGTGGAACCACAAGGCGGACGAAGCTTTTCTCCAGTTGAACAAGATGCTGACTACTCCACCCGTTCTGGCGGCTCCGACTCCTAAGGAACCTATGCTCCTGTACATCGCCGCCACCAGCCGGGTAGTCAGCACAGTCATTGTAGTGGAACGCAAGGAGGAAGGCAAGGCACTACCTGTCCAGAGACCGGTATATTACCTGAGCGAAGTACCGTCGGCCTCCAAGCAGAACTACCCCCACTACCAGAAGATGTGCTATGGCGTGCACTTTACCGCCAAGAAATTGAAGCCTTACTTTCAAGAGCATCCAATCACTATGGTCTGCACGGCCCCACTTGCCGAGATCATCGGAAGCCGAGATGCTTCTGGCCGAGTGGCCAAGTGGGCCATAGAGCTGGCTCCCTACAGCATCCACTACCAGCCCCGCACAGCCATCAAGTCACAAGCACTGGCCGACTTTCTCGTCGACTGGGGCGAGACCCAGTACCTACCTCCAGCGCCCGACTCCACCCATTGGCAGATGCATTTCGACGGCTCCAAGATGCGCACCGGCTTGGGAGCCGGCGTTGTCCTCACTTCTCCTAAAGGCGACAAGCTCAAATACGCACTGCAAATCCATTTTGCCGCCTCCAACAACGTCGCCGAGTACGAGGAGCTCATTCACGGGCTCCGGCTTGCCAAAGAACTCGGCATTCGCCGGATCCTGTGTTATGGCGACTCGGACTTAGTGGTCCAGCAGTCGTCTGGCGATTGGGACGCCAAAGATGCAAACATGGCGAGTTACCGTTTCCTCGTGCAGCAACTCAGTGGGTATTTCGAGGGGTGCGAGTTCCTCCATGTGCCAAGAAATGACAACGACCAAGCAGACGCCTTGGCACGAATCGGCTCTACCCGCCAAGAAATACCATCCGGCGTCGCCCTTCAACGCCTCCTCAAGCCGTCTGTCAAGCCTTCACCAGAATTAGACTCCATCTTCGTGCCGGCTCCTCCCGAAGAAGTCGTATCCGACTCCAGAGCCCCGGCAGACGGTACGGGGATTTTAGCAGATGGCTCCAAAGCCGCCACAGTCGAGGCCGGCCCAGGGACTGGAGAACCCAGCCCGGGGACTGCGGCGGCGGGCTCGAAGACTCCAGAACTCGGCCCAAGAGCCGCGCCAGTCGGCCCGGGGACTTCATTAACCCAGCAAGCGGTTGTTGACTCCAACCCGCCGCCTCCCAGCCCAGCCACCCTCGTCCAAGTCGCAGTTCTGGCAGTCGAAGAAATAGCAGCACCCTCATGGGCCCAGCCCATCCTCAAATTTCTGGTGAGCAAAGATCTGCCAACTGATGAGACCTTAGCTCGGCAAGTACAACGTCGAGCGGCAGCCTACACCATAGTCAACAGAGAGCTGGTCAGGCGCAACGTCACTGGTGTCTACTAGCGTTGCGTAGAGCGAGAGCAAGGCCAAGCAATTCTCAAAGACATCCACCAAGGCGAGTGCGGCCACCATGCGGCTTCAAGAGCACTCGTCGCCAAATCTTTCCGACACGGTTTATTTTGGCCAACGGCCTTAGAAGAGGCCAAGGAATTGGTCCAAAAATGCAAAGGGTGCCAGAAGTTCCGCTCCAAGCCGCATCAGCCAGCTTCTGCACTCAAGACCATCCCCATTGCCTGGCCTTTCGCAGTTTGGGGTCTAGACATGGTGGGACCATTCAAGACGGCACGAGGTGGCTTAACTCACTTACTTGTCATAGTGGACAAGTTCACCAAGTGGATAGAAGCGAAGCCAATCAAGAAACTGAACGGTCTGACTGCCGTGACTTCCATCTCCGATATCACAATTCGGTACGACATACCACACAACATCATCACCGACAACGACACGAATTTTGCCAAAGGCGCCTTGGCCCGTTTCTGTGCGACACTGGGCATCCGACTGGACCTAGCATCCACCGCCCATCCATAGTCAAATGGCCAGGTGGAGCGGGAAAACGGCCTCATCCTGTCCGGCATCAAGCCCTGACTGATCGAGCCTCTGGAGCGCTCGGCTGGCTGCTGGCTCGACGAGTTGCCAGCCGTCCTCTGGAGTCTGCGCACGACTCCAAACAAGTCAACTGGCTTCACGCCTTTCTTCCTCGTCTACGGTGCTGAAGCCGTCATCCCAACGGACATAGAGTTCGACTCCCCACGAGTCACCATGTACACCAAGGAAGAAGCAGAAGAAGCACGTCAAGACGTCATCGATCTGCTGGAAGAGGGTCGGCTATTGGCACTCATCCGGTCCAGCATCTACCAGCAGAGCCCGCACAGATACTACAACAGGAAGGTCAGGCCGAGATCTTTCCAAGAGGGCGACCTTGTGCTCCGACTGATCCAACAAACAGCTGGCCAGCACAAGCTGTCGGCGCCTTGGGAAGGCCCCTTCATCATCAGCAAAGTGCTGGGCAACGACTCCTACTACCTGATCGACGCTCAGAAGCCCCGAGCATGCAAGAGGGACAACTCCGGCAAAGAGACAGAGCGGCCATGGAATGCAAATCTCCTCCGAAGATTTTACAGCTGATGCAGTATGTACCACGTTACCTTTTGTATTAAAGTACCAAGACTTCGGGCCCCCCGAGACGAGCTCGGGGACTGCCCTCTTTTGTCTCTATGATAAAAATTATGCCTACGAGTATGTTACTCTTTGTTATGCCGCTTGGCACCGGGCTCGACAGGTCGGCCCGGGGACTTGCCGCCTTGCACTATGAAATGCTTCCTACAGCCGTACAAGTAGTGTGCGACGCCTAAGCCATCTCCTGTCAGAAGCCGTAGCTCGCAGAGCGACTGTGCGGTGGGCAGGAGTAAGGTAGAATGGGCGTTCGCATGAAAAATGGCTAAGGACTCAAAGCATAAAACATAGCTTAAGCCGGCTTCCAGCCTTTTTTCGCAAACCGACTCTTGAATAGTCGGCTTGCCGCCTTCTATTCAACTTGCTCAAAAACTCTAAAACGGCTAAGTACTTGCCTTCCCAAAGCAGCCAAGCATTTGATCCAACGGCAGTCCGCAGAGCGGCTGTCCAACTGGCAAGACAGACAACTAAGGGAAAGCGGCAAAGGAAAAAGCCAAAAGAGCAATGAGCAAGAAAAGATAGAATTCAGATAAATATTTACATAACATAGGCCCTTGGCCAAATCTTCGAGCAGAAGTTCAAAATACACCCCGCGGGTGGAATTGTGCGAATTAACAAGTTCTTCAAAGACTACTAAAGCAGATAAAATAAAGATAAGGCGGCAGCCTAAGATGCGGCAGACGGATTCGGAGGGTCGGAGGAGACGGCAGCGTCAGGCGTTGGGGCGGCCGGCTGGGAAGTCTCGGCTTGATCGCCTCTGGCGGCAGTCGGCTCGGTCACACGTGGCTCATTGCTAGAGGCACGGTCGAGCTGAGGCTGGCCGTCCGCTCCGTCTTCTGGTGCTTCCGTCTCGCCTCCGTCCTCTGCCTCGCCTTCCTCCTCGACGCTGGAGCCGATCACCTCCGCTGAGTCCTCGCCATAGTCTGGGTTCATCCCAAACCACTCCGGCGGTACCTCCTCGCCATCTTCAGCCCGCTCGGGAATGAAGATGCTGGTGTCGGTGTACTCGGCGATTGCCGCGGCACGCTTGACGAGGGCGTCTTCCGCGGCTGCCAGCTCCGGCTGGGCCTCTGACCGGAGTGTGGCCAGCCGGTCTAGGTCCAGCCTCGGATACCACGCCTTGACGAACTCCAAGGCCCGGCGTGCTCCAACTCGGGCCAAGGAACCTTTCCAGGCCTCAAGACAACCAACCGCGACCTCCAGCCAGTCGGCAGTCCGACTGGGGGTGCGTGGAACCTGCATGTCCGACCACAGGGCAGCAATCGCCTGGGCGCCGACACGTTGAAGCCGGCGCAACATCCGGTGAGTCGGTCAAAGGCGAGCCTCGATGCTCAGGATATGCTCATCAAGGGTTCGGGGGGCGTCGGCAGCGATCTCTGCGCCTCCCACCCTCCGACCTTCACGGTCAGCCTCGATGGCTTGGATGGCGGCCTGCGAGTGCCCAGGGAAGAAGTCTGCCAAGACGAAAAAAACCGAAGAAGCAAGTCAAAAATCAGGAGTCGGCACGACTTATAATCGGCAGCTCGAAGAAAGAAAGTAAAGAAACTCACCATCAACAATGTCTTCAATCTCATGGAAGCCGGAGGCCAGCATTGCCTCTTTGTCAGTCCAGGAGGAGCGCTCGCTCGCGAACTCGGCCAGGAGGGCGGCTTCCGCCTCTTCCGCCTCCTTCTGCGTCTTCGTAAGCAGCTTGTGTGGCCAGCAGATCGCGCTCTGTGGCGAGCTTGCTGCACTCCTCCCCCTTTGCACGCAACGCGGAGTTGGCTTCACTCAGCTTCTGTTGAAGAGCAGCGTTGGCTTCTAAAGAGAAGGAAGAAAGAAGGCGCTAAGTCATCAATAAAGAAGGTCGCTGGGGAGATCCGGCCCGACTGCTCAGCAGTCGGCCCGAATCTCGGGGACTACAGCCCGTGGGTGTGCCAGCGTGTCCCCGCAAAGAAGAAAAAGGACTCACTCCGGCTCTCCGACAAGTCGGCGGTCTGCTTGCCCAGCTCTTCAACGTTGCGGTTGAAGGCAGTGACACGGAGGTTGTGGTAGTCCTGCGACAAGTATTTCAGACAAAAGTTAGTACCCGGAACTCACCAATTGGAGTTCCGGGCCGCCTGCTCAGCAGCCGCCCCGAAACTCGGGGACTACACCCAGTGGGTGCGCTGGCGCGCCCCCACAGAGAGGAACAAGAAAACAAGGACCAAAGAGAAAGCATACCCGGACGGCTGCCCGCGACGCCAGGTATGCCTTGGTGCAGTTCTGGATTGCGTCGCCCTCAGCTCGCAGCTTCGTCTGGACGTCCAGAAGCGCCTGGTTGAGCGGCCCCGTGCCGCCTCCTCGCACCCACCCAATGGGCACGGTGCTCATCGCTTCGGCGTCTGGGATCGCCGCGCTGGCGGTGCCGGTCTCCAGGGGGCGTGGCGCCGAAGTCGCCTTCTCAAGACGGAGACGCGTTGGCGAGCCGACTTGAAGGAGTAGCCTCGCCGCGGCCTCGTCTTCAGTCGGCGGCATCGGCGGGTCCGCCGGCTGTTTGCCTTGCGCGCTCCCAGACAGCGGCGGAGGTGGCGGCGGAACGATCACGTCCGGCGTGGAGGAGTCGCCGCCTTCCCTCTCCATGATGGGGTTCTCGCCGCCGGCTTCCCCAGTCTGCTCCGTGAACTCCGGAGGCGGCGGCGCAGAGTTCAGCAGGGTGACGAACACCGCCGATTGGCGGTGCGCGGCCTCCTCAGCCTGCCGCTTCGTCGCGACGGCGGCTTCGGCCTCCGCCAGTTTCTTCTTGGCGGAGGCCTCCGCCCTATCGGCCTCCACCTTCTCCTGGCGGGCGGCCTCTTCCTTGTTGCGCTTCTCCTGCACGTTCCGCTCCGTCGCCTCCCGGAGGTCGGCGGTGGGGTCAATCCACCGAGTGGTGGCGGACGTCTCCGCTGACCCCATGACGAAGGCGGTGACAACCGTCTCAAGATTGAGGGGAGCCCTGAAGCGAGGGAAGCAAGTAAAAGACTCAGAAAAAGCCACAAAGAAAGAATAAAGCGCTAAGACGGAATACTCATGCGGAGACCAGTGGCGGCTTCTTTACTTCCTTGCGGAAGCGGATGGCCTTCGCGGCCGCTTTGTCCTACTTGGTCGCCACAGCCGAACTCTTGGGCTTCTTTGGCCGACTGCCGAACAAGGTCGACACGGCCCTGCGCTTCTTCCCGCCGCCTGGAGCACCCGGCGCGGCAGAAGAGCCCGCGCCGGGATGGCTGGCTCCTGGCCGGTGGTGGGGGGCGACCTCCTCCTCCTCATCAGGCCAGTCCTCTGGACTGGCCCCAAGCCGCGGGTCGCCTCCTCCCTCGGTGTCGTCTTCCAAAGCCGCCGCCCCCAGATCGGGGTCGTCGACGTCGCTCTCCGCTCGGTCGGCAAGGAACTCGCGGGCCGGCCCCGTGGTGCCGGCTGGTGGATGGAGGAGGGGATTCTGACCAAAGCCGACTGGTCAGGTCGCACAAAACAAACTCGGCAAGAAAGAAGACAATTCAAAGAAAGAAAGAAAAGGCAACTCACTGTGGGTGGGGGGTTGGCGCGGGAGTATGGCTCCTTGCCGAACCGCCAGTCCTCCAGGAGCTTGCTGTCCGAGAGGTAGTTCACCATGTAGGCCACCTCCTCGTGAGGCATGTCCTTGGTGCACATCCAACTCGGGTCACGGTGCCCGCTCATTTGGCATATCATGTGGGGGCGACCTTGGAGCGGGAGAACTCGGCGTGCCACGAAGGCGGCCAGCAGGTCCGGACCAGTCAAGCCCTCCGACCGCGTCAGCTCTCGGAGTCGTGCGCCGGTGCCGGCTCCCGCAAGCGTCAGCGACTTGGCCTGGTACGACCAGTTGGGCAGTCTCCCAGCCGGCGGGCCGGCTTCGAAAGCCAGCAGGTTGACCCAATCGCCCCTCGCGAAGACGCTCTTTACATAGAAGTATGATCGCTGCCACATCTTCACCGACTTTATCAGCTTGATGGAGGGGAAGGGGTTGTCGGCCCCCGACCTCCGCACGGCGATGAACGCACCACACTGAGCCAGCATGCCTGCAGCCTGGGTGCCGAGCTTGGAGTAGAAGAACTCCCCCCAGAGCTCGAGGGTGGGGAGGACTCCGAGGAATCCCTCACACAAGGCCACGAAGGCGGATAGCAGCACCACCGTGTTGGGCGTGAGGTGGTGCAGCTGGAGGCCGTAGAACTCCAGAAAGGAGCGGAAGGAGCTGCTCGCCAGCAGCCCCAATCCGCGCAGGCAGTGCGAGCGGAAGATAACCCTCTCGCCCTCCTCCGGTGCTGGAGAGATCTCCCCCCTTGGAGCAAGGCGTACCCGCACGTAATCTTCGCCGGGGAGCCGACGAGTCTTGCGGAGGAACTCGATGTGGTCGTCGTGAACTTCTGAGCCATCCTAGGTGCCAGAGTGCACCGAGGGAGGCGTGGAGGCAGAAGAAGAACTCATCGTAAGCGGATCGCCGCGGCATTCGGCAAAGCTTGGGCACACGGCGGTGCGAGGAAGAAGAAGAAGAAGAAGAAGAGCAAGGAGTAGCGTGGAGGAGGGGCGCGCGTGCTCTGCCGCGCCCCCCTCCTACCCCTACTTATAGCCTCATGGGCTGCGAAGCCAAGGGGGCAGTCGTGGGATTTACTGCGCCCACGACCCGCGACCCCCACGTTTCCACGACAAAAGTTACTGCGTGCAGTAACTTCACAGGTATCCCAACCGTCCGTTCGGGCCACAATGGATCTGCTCGAGCACCGCGGCGCGGTAATGGCGGGCCCCACCTACGGGCCTGTCCCGTCACACGCGTAGGCTGGTAGGCTGGCCCGGCCGCGTGTTGCCACGTGACAGGCCTGGAAGCTTAGCCAGCACGCTACTTGGATCCTGCCGCGACGTTCAAACTATTGTGCAAGTCAGAGTTGGGTGGGTCCGACTCCTTCTAGTCGGTCCGACGGAAGTCAAGCAAGATCCATGTGAAGGAAATATGCCCTAGAGGCAATAATAAAGTTATTATTTATTTCCTTATTTCATGATAAATGTTTATTATGCATGCTAGAATTGTATTAACCGGAAACATAATACATGTGTGAATAAATAGAAAAACAGAGTGTCACTAGTATGCCTCTACTTGACTAGCTCGTTAATCAAAGATGGTTATGTTTCCTAACCATAGACAAAGAGTTGTTATTTGATTAACGGGATCACATCATTAGGAGAATGATGTGATTGACTTGACCCATTCCGTTAGCTTAGCACTCGATCGTTTAGTATGTTGCTATTGCTTTCTTCATGACTTATACATGTTCCTATGACTATGAGATTATGCAACTCCCATTTACCGGAGGAACACTTTGTGTGCTACCAAACGTCACAATGTAACTGGGTGATTATAAAGGAGCTCTACAGGTGTCTCCAAAGGTACATGTTGGGTTGGCGTATTTTGAGATTAGGATTTGTCACTCCGATTGTTGGAGAGGTATCTCTGGGCCCTCTCGGTAATGCACATCACATAAGCCTTGCAAGCATTGCAACTAATGAGTTAGTTGCGAGATGATGTATTACGAAATGAGTAAAGAGACTTGCCGGTAACAAGATTGAACTAGGTATTGAGATACCGACGATCGAATCTCGGGCAAGTAACATACCGAAGACAAAGGGAACAACGTATGTTGTTATGCGGTCTGACCGATAAAGATCTTCGTAGAATATGTGGGAGCCAATATGAGCATCCAGGTTCTGCTATTGGTTATTGACCGGAGACGTGTCTCGGTCATGTCTACATTATTCTCGAACCCGTAGGGTCCGCACGCTTAAGGTTTCGATGACAGTTATATTATGAGTTTATGAGTTTTGATGTACCGAAGGAGTTCGGAGTCCCGGATGAGATCGGGGACATGACGAGGAGTCTCGAAATGGTCGAGACGTAAAGATCGATATATTGGATGACTATATTCGGACATCGGAAAGGTTCCGAGTGATTCGGGTATTTTCGGAGGTACCGGGAAGTTACGGGAATACGAGGAAGAAGCAATGGGCCTTAATGGGCCTTAGTGGGAAGGACCGGGAGGTGGCGCGCATCCCTCCCAAGCCCAGTCCGAATTGGACAAGGGGTTTGGGGTGCGGCCCCTCTCTCCCTTCCTCCCCCTCTTCCCCTCTTTCCCCCCTTCTCCTAGTTGGACTAGGAAAGGAGGAAACCTACTCCAACTAGGAGTAGGAATCCTACTCCCTGGCGCGCCCCTCCTAGGGCCGGCCTCCTCCCCCTTGCTCCTTTATATACGGGGGTAGGGGGCACCTCTATACACACAAGTTGATCTTCGTGATCGTTCTCTTAGCCGTGTGCGGTGCCCTCCTCCACCATAATCCTCGATAATATTGTAGCGGTGCTTAGGCGAAGCCCTGCGACAGTAGAACATCAAGATCGTCACCACGCCGTCGTGCTGACGGAACTCTTCCCCGACACTTTGCTGGACCGGAGTCCGGGGATCGTCATCGAGCTGAACGTGTGCTAGAACTCGGAGGTGCCGTAGTTTCGGTGCTTGATCAGTCGGGCCGTGAAGACGTACGACTACATCAACCGTGTTGTGCTAACGCTTCCGCTTTCGGTCTACGAGGGTACGTAGACAACACTCTCCCCTCTTGTTGCTATGCATCACCATGATCTTGCGTGTGCGTAGGAAAATTTTGAAATTACTACGTTCCCCAACAGTGGCATCCGAGCCTAGGTTTTATGTGTTGATGTTATATGCACGAGTAGAACATAAGTGAGTTGTGGGCGATATAAGTCATACTGCTTACCAGCATGTCACACTTTGGTTCGGCGGTATTGTTGGATGAAGCGGCCCGGACCGACATAATGCGTACGCTTACGCGAGACTGGTTCTACCGACGTGCTTTGCACACAGGTGGCTGGCGGGTGTCAGTTTCTCCAACTTTAGTTGAACCGAGTGTGGCTACGCCCGGTCCTTGCGAAGGTTAAAATAGCACCAACTTGACAAACTATCGTTGTGGTTTTTATGCGTAGGTAAGAATGGTTCTTGCTAAGTCCGTAGCAGCCACGTAAAATTTGCAGCAACAAAGTAGAGGACGTCTAACTTGTTTTTGCAGGGCATATTGTGATGTGATATGGTCAAGACGTGATGAGTTATAAGTTTTTGTATAAGATGATCATGTTTTGTTGAAGTTATCGGCAACTGGCAAAAGCCTTATGGTCGTCTCTTTATTGCATAAGATGCAAGCGCCAAATAATTGTTTTACTTTATTGCTATGCGATAGCAATAGTTGGCGAGACGTCCACGTGATGACACATTGATATAGATCAAGATGATGAAGATCATGGTGTCATGCCGGTGACGATAGAGATCATGACAGTACTTTGGAGATGGAGATCAAAGGCACAAGATGATGATGGCCATATCATGTCACATATTTCAATTGCATGTGATGTTTATCTTTTATGCATCTTATCTTGCTTTGATTGACGGTAGCATTATAAGATGATCTCTCACTAAATTTCAAGATAAAAGTGTTCTCTCTGAGTATGCACCATTGCCAAAGTTCGTCGTGCCCAGACACCACGTGATGATCGGGTGTGATAAGCTCTACGTCCATCTACAACGGGTGCAAGCCGGTTTTGCACACGTAGAATACTCAGGTTAAACTTGACGAGCCTAGCATATGCAGATGTGGCCTCGGAACACTGAGACCAAAAGGTCGAGCGTGAATCATATAGTAGATATGATCAACATAGTGATGTTCACCAATGAAACTACTCCATCTCACGTGATGATCGTGTTGGGGAACGCAGTAATTTCAAAAATTTTCCTACGCACACGCAAGATCATGGTGATGCATAGCAATGAGAGGGGAGAGTATGATCTACGTACCCTTGTAGATCGCAACGGAAGCGTTGACACAACGTAGAGGAAGTAGTCGTACGTCTTCTTCCCAATCCGACCGATCCAAGCACCGTTACTCCGGCACCTCCGAGTTCTTAGCACACGTACAGCTCGATGACGATCCCCGGGCTCCGATCCAGCAAAGCGTCGGGGAGGAGTTCCGTCAGCACGACGGCGTGGTGACGATCTTGATGTAATACTGTCGCAGGGCTTCGCCTAAGCACCGCTACAATATGATCGAGGTGGAATATGGTGGCAGGGGGCACCGCACACGGCTAAGGAACGATCTCAAGGATCAAATTGTGTGTCTAGGGGTGCCCCCTGCCTCCGTATATAAAGGATCCAAGGGGAGGGGCTGGCCGGCCAAGGGGGGCGCGCCAGGAGAGTCCTACTCCCTCTGGGAGTAGGATTCCCCCCAATCCTAGTTGGAATAGGACTCCTTGAGGGGGGAAAGAGAGAGAGGGGGGCCGCCCACCTCTCCTAGTCCTAATAGGACTAGGGGAGGGGGGAGGCGCGCGGCCACCTTGGGCTGCCCCTTTCTCCTTTCCACTAAAGCCCACTAAGGCCCATATAGCTCCCGGGGGGTTCCGGTAACCTCCCGGTACTCCGGTAAAATCTTGATTTCACCCGGAACACTTCCGATATCCAAACATAGGCTTCCAATATATCAATCTTTATGTCTCGACCATTTCGAGACTCCTCGTCATGTCCGTGATCACATCCGGGACTCCGAACTAACTTCGGTACATCAAAATGCATAAACTCATAATAACTGTCATCGTAACGTTAAGCGTGCGGACCCTACGGTTCGAGAACAATGCAGACATGACTGAGACACATCTCCGGTCAATAACCAATAGCGGGACCTGGATGCCCATATTGGCTCCTACATATTCTACGAAGATCTTTATCGGTCAGACCGCATAACAACATACGTTGTTCCCTTTGTCATCGGTATGTTACTTGCCGAGATTCGATCGTCGGTATCCAATACCTAGTTCAATCTCGTTACCGGCAAGTCTCTTTACTCGTTCCGTAATACATCATCTCGCAACCAACTCATTGGTTGCAATGCTTGCAAGGCTTATGTGATGTGCATTACCAAGAGGGCCCAGAGATACCTTTCCGACAATCGGAGTGACAAATCCTAATCTCGAAATACGCCAACCCAACATGTACCTTTGGAGACACCTGTAATGCTCCTTTATAATCACCCAGTTACGTTGTGACGTTTGGTAGCACCCAAAGTGTTCCTCCGGCAAACGGGAGTTGCGTAATCTCATAGTCATAGGAACATGTATAAGTCATGAAGAAAGCAATAGCAACATACTAAACGATCAGGTGCTAAGCTAATGGAATGGGTCATGTCAATCAGATCATTCAACTAATGATGTGATCTCGTTAATCAAATAACAACTCTTTTGTTCATGGTTAGGAAACATAACCATCTTTGATTAACGAGCTAGTCTAGTAGAGGCATACTAGTGACACTCTGTTTGTCTATGTATTCACACATGTATTATGTTTCCGGTTAATACAATTCTAGCATGAATAATAAACATTTATCATGATATAAGGAAATAAATAATAACTTTATTATTGCCTCTAGGGCATATTTCCTTCAGTCTCCCACTTGCACTAGAGTCAATAATCTAGATTACACAGTAATGATTCTAACACCCATGGAGCCTTGGTGTTGATCATGTTTTTCTCGTGGAAGAGGCTTAGTCAACGGGTCTGCAACATTCAGATCCGTATGTATCTTGCAAATCTCTATGTCTCCCACCTGGACTAGATCTCGGATGGAATTGAAGCATCTCTTGATGTGTTTGGTTCTCTTGTGAAATCTGGATTCCTTTGCCAAGGCAATTGCACCAGTATTGTCACAAAAGATTTTCATTGGACCCGATGCACTAGGTATGACACCTAGATCGGATATGAACTCCTTCATCCAGACTCCTTCGTTTGCTGGTTCCGAAGTAGCTATGTACTCCGCTTCACATGTAGATCCCGCTACGACGCTTTGTTTAGAACTGCACCAACTGACAGCTCCATCGTTTAATGTAAACACGTATCTGGTTTGCGATTTAGAATCGTCCGGATCAGTGTCAAAGCTTGCATCAACGTAACCGTTTACGATGAGCTCTTTGTCACCTCCATATACGAGAAACATATCCTTAGTCCTTTTCAGGTATTTCAGGATGTTCTTGACCGTCGTCCAGTGATCCACTCCTGGATTACTTTGGTACCTCCCTGCTAAACTTATAGCAAGGCACACATCAGGTTTGGTACACAACATTGCATACATGATAGAGCCTATGGCTGAAGCATAGGGAACATCTTTCATATTCTCTCTATCTTCTGCAATGGTCGGGCATTGAGTCTTACTCAACTTCACACCTTGTAACACAGGCAAGAACCCTTTCTTTGCTTGATCCATTTTGAATTTCTTCAAAACTTTGTCAAGGTATGTGCTTTGTGAAAGTCCAATTAAGCGTCTTGATCTATCTCTATAGATCTTAATGCCTAATATGTAAGCAGCTTCACCAAGGTCTTTCATTGAAAAACTCTTATTCAAGTATCCCTTTATGCTATCCAGAAATAATTCTATATCATTTCCAATCATAATATGTCATCACATATAATATCAGAAATGCTACAGAGCTCCCACTCACTTTCTTGTAAATACAGGCTTCTCCAAAAGTCTGTATAAAACCAAATGCTTTGATCACACTATCAAAGCGTATTCCAACTCCGAGAGGCTTGCACCAGTCCATAAATGGATCGCTGGAGCTTGCACACTTTGTTAGCTCCCTTTGGATCGACAAAACCTTCTGGTTGCATCATATACAACTCTTCTTCCAGAAATCCATTCAGGAATGCAGTTTTGACATCCATCTGCCAAATTTCATAATCATAAAATGCGGCAATTGCTAACATGATTCGGACAGACTTAAGCATCGCTACGGGTGAGAAGGTCTCATCGTAGTCAATCCCTTGAACTTGTCGAAAACCTTTTGCGACAAGTCGAGCTTTGTAGACAGTAATATTACCGTCAGCGTCAGTCTTCTTCTTGAAGATCCATTTATTCTCAATTGCTTGCCGATCATCGGGCAAGTCAACCAAAGTCCATACTTTGTTCTCATACATGTGATCCCATCTCAGATTTCATGGCTTCAAGCCATTTTGCGGAATCTGGGCTCACCATCGCTTCTTCATAGTTCGTAGGTTCATCATGATCTAGTAGCACATGACTTCCAGAACAGGATTACCGTACCACTCTGGTGCGGATCTTACTCTGGTTGATCTACGAGGTTCAGTAGTATCTTGATCTAAAGTTTCATGATCATCATCATTAGCTTCCTCACTAACTGGTGTAGGTGTCACTGAAACAGTTTTCTGTGATGTACTACTTTCCAATAAGGGAGCAGGTACTGTTACCTCGTCAAGTTCTACTTTCCTCCCACTCACTTCTTTCGAGAGAAACTCCTTCTCTAGAAAGGATCCATTCTTAGCAACGAATGTCTTGCCTTCGGATCTGTGATAGAAGGTGTACCCAACAGTCTCCTTTGGGTATCCTACGAAGACACATTTCTCCGATTTGGGTTCAAGCTTATCAGGTTGAAGCTTTTTCACACAAGCATCGCAGCCCCAAACTTTAAGAAACGACAACTTTGGTTTCTTGCCAAACCACAATTCATAAGGCGTCGTCTCAACGGATTTTGATGGTGCCCTATTTAACGTGAATGCGGCCGTCTCTAAAGCATAACCCCAAAATGATAGCGGTAAATCAGTAAGAGACATCATAGATCGCACCATATCTAGTAAAGTACGATTACGACGTTCGGACACACCATTACGCTGTGGTGTTCTGGGTGGTGTGAGTTGCGAAACTATTCCGCATTGTTTCAAATGTACACCAAACTCGTAACTCAAATATTCTCCTCCACGATCAGATCGTAGAAACTTTATTTTCTTGTTACGATGATTTTCAACTTCACTCTGAAATTCTTTGAACTTTTCAAATGTTTCAGACTTGTGTTTCATTAAGTAGATATACCCATATCTGCTTAAGTCATCTGTGAAGGTGAGAAAATAACGATATCTGCCACGAGCCTCAATATTCATCGGACCACATACATCGGTATGTATGATTTCCAATAAATCTGTTGCTCTCTCCATAGTTCCGGAGAACGGCATTTTAGTCATCTTGCCTATGAGGCACGGTTCGCAAGTACCAAGTGATTCATAATCAAGTGGTTCCAAAAGCCCATCAGTATGGAGTTTCTTCATGCGCTTTATACCGATATGACCTAAACGGCAGTGCCACAAATAAGTTGCACTATCATTATCAACTCTGCATCTTTTGGCTTCAACATTATGAATATGTGTGTTACTACTATCGAGATTCATCAAAAATAGACCACTCCTCAAAGGTGCATGACCATAAAAGATATTACTCATATAAATAGAACAACCATTATTCTCTGATTTAAATGAATAACCGTCTCGCATCAAACAAGATCCAGATATAATGTTCATGCTCAACGCTGGCACCAAATAACAATTATTTAGGTCTAATATTAATCCCAAAGGTAGATGTAGAGGTAGCGTGCCGACCGCGATCACATCGACTTTGGAACCGTTTCCCACGTGCATCGTCACCTCGTCCTTCGCCAGTGTTCGCTTAATCCGTAGTCCCTGTTTCGAGTTGCAAATATTAGCAACAGAACCAGTATCAAATACCCAGGTGCTACTGCGAGCTCTAGTAAGGTACACATCAATAACATGTATATCACATATACCTTTGTTCACCTTGCCATCCTTCTTATCCGCCAAATACTTGGGGCAGTTCCGCTTCCAGTGACCAGTCTGCTTGCAGTAGAAGCACTCAGTTTCAGGCTTAGGTCCAGACTTGGGCTTCTTCTCCTGAGCAGCTACTAGCTTGCCGTTCTTCTTGAAGTTCCCCTTCTTCTTCCCTTTGCCCTTTTTCTTGAAACCAGTGGTCTTGTTGACCATCAACACTTGATGCTGCTTCTTGATTTCTACCTCCGCAGCTTTCAGCATTGCAAAGAGCTCGGGAATAGTCTTGTTCATCCCTTGCATATTATAGTTCATCACGAAGCTATTGTAGCTTGGTGGCAGTGATTGGAGAATTCTGTCAATGACGCAATCATCTGGAAGATTAATTCCCAATTGAATCAGGTGATTATTATACCCAGACATTTTGAGTATATGCTCACTGACAGAACTGTTCTCCTCCATCTTGCAGCTGTAGAACTTATTGGAGACTTCATATCTCTCAATTCGGGCATTTGCTTGAAATATTAACTTCAACTCCTGAAACATCTCATATGCTCCATGACGTTCAAAACGTCGTTGAAGTCCCGATTCTAAGCCGTAAAGCATGGAACACTGAACTATCGAGTAGTCATCAGCTTTGCTCTGCCAGATGTTCATAACATCTGGTGTTGCTCCAGCAGCAGGCCTGGCACCCAGCGGTGCTTCCAGGACGTAATTCTTTTGTGCAGCAATGAGGATAATCCTCAAGTTACGGACCCAGTCCGTGTAATTGCTACCATCATCTTTCAACTTTGCTTTCTCAAGGAACGCATTAAAATTCAACGGAACAATAGCACGAGCCATCTATCTACAAACAACATAAACAAGCAAGATACTATCAGGGACTAAGTTCATGATAAATTTAAGTTCAATTAATCATATTACTTAAGAACTCCCACTTAGATAGACATCCCTCTAATCTTCTAAGTGATCACGTGATCCAAATCAACTAAACCATAACCGATCATCACATGAGATGGAGTAGTTTTCAATGGTGAACATCGTTATGTTGATCATATCTACTATATGATTCACGCTCGACCTTTCGGTCTCCATGTTCCGAGGCCATATCTGCATATGCAAGGCTCGTCAAGTTTAACCTGAGTATTCCGCGTGTGCAAAAACTGGCTTGCACCCGTTGTAGATGGACGTAGAGCTTATCACACCCGATCATCACGTGGTGTCTGGGCACGACGAACTTTGGCAACGGTGCATACTCAGGGAGAACACTTCTTGATAATTTAGTGAGAGATCATCTTATAATGCTACTGTCAATCAAAGCAAGATAAGATGCGTAAAAAGATAAACATCACATGCAATCAATATAAGTGATATGATATGGCCATCATCATCTTGTGCTTGTGATCTCCATCTCCGAAGCACCGTCATGATCACCATCGTCACCGGCGCGACACCTTCATCGTAGCATCATTGTTGTCTCACCAATCTTATGCTTCCACGACTATCGCTACCGCTTAGTGATAAAGTAAAGCATTACATCGCGATTGCATTGCATACAATAAAGCGACAACCATATGGCTCCAGCCAGTTGCCGATAACTCGGTTACAAAACATGATCATCTCATACAATAAAATTCATCATCATGCCTTGACCATATCACATCACAACATGCCCTGCAAAAACAAGTTAGACGTCCTCTACTTTGTTGTTGCAAGTTTTACGTGGCTGCTACGGGCTTTAAGCAAGAACCAATCTCACCTACGCATCAAAACCACAACGATAGTTTGTCAAATAGACTCCGTTTTAACCTTTGCAAGGACCGGGCGTAGCCACACTCGGTTCAACTAAAGTTGGAGAGATAGTTGCCCGCAAGCCACCTATGTGCAAAGCACTTCGGGGGAACCGGTCTCGCATAAGCGTACGCGTAATGTTGGTTCGGGTCGTCTCGTCCAACAATGCCGCCGAACCAAAGTATGACATGCTGGTAGGCAGTATGACTTATATCACCCACAACTTACTTGTGTTCTACTCGTGCATATAACATCAAACCATAAAACCTAGGCTCGGATGCCACTGTTGGGGAACGCAGTAATTTCAAAAATTTTCCTACGCACACGCAAGATCATGGTGATGCATAGCAACGAGAGGGGATAGTATGATCTACGTACCCTTGTAGATCGCAACGGAAGCGTTGACACAACGTAGAGGAAGTAGTCGTACGTCTTCTTCCCAATCCGACTGATCCAAGCACCGTTACTCCGGCACCTCCGAGTTCTTAGCACACGTACAGCTCGATGACGATCCCCGGGCTCCGATCCAGCAAAGCGTCGGGGAGGAGTTCCGTCAGCACGACGGCGTGGTGACGATCTTGATGTAATACTGTCGCAGGGCTTCGCCTAAGCACCGCTACAATATGATCGAGGTGGAATATGGTGGCAGGGGGCACCGCACACGGCTAAGGAACGATCTCAAGGATCAAATTGTGTGTCTAGGGGTGCCCCTGCCTCCGTATATAAAGGATCCAAGGGGAGGGGTTGGCCGGACAAGGGGGGCGTGCCAGGAGAGTCCTACTCCCTCTGGGAGTAGGATTCCCCCCCCCAATCCTAGTTGGAATAGGACTCCTTGAGGGGGGAAAGAGAGAGAGGGGGGCCGGCCACCTCTCCTAGTCCTAATAGGACTAGGGGAGGGGGGAGGCGCGCGGCCACCTTGGGCTGCCCCTTTCTCCTTTCCACTAAAGCCCACTAAGGCCCATATAGCTCCCGGGGGGTTCCGGTAACCTCCCGGTACTCCGGTAAAATCTCGATTTCACCCGGAACACTTCCGATATCCAAACATAGGCTTCCAATATATCAATCTTTATGGCTCGACCATTTCGAGACTCCTCGTCATGTCTGTGATCACATCCGGGACTCCAAACTAACTTTGGTACATCAAAATGCATAAACTCATAATAACTGTCATCGTAACGTTAAGCGTGCGGACCCTACAGTTCGAGAACAATGCAGTCATGACTGAGACACATCTCTGGTCAATAACCAATAGCGGGACCTGGATGCCCATATTGGCTCCTACATATTCTACGAAGATCTTTATCGGTCAGACCGCATAACAACATACGTTGTTCCCTTTGTCATCGGTATGTTACTTGCCCGAGATTCGATCGTCGGTATCCAATACCTAGTTCAATCTCTTTACCGGCAAGTCTCTTTACTCGTTCCGTTTAATACAATTCTAGCATGAATAATAGACATTTATCATGATATAAGGAAATAAATAATAACTTTATTATTGCCTCTAGGGCATATTTCCTTCAGATCGGACATGGTTTAGTTGATTTGGATCACGTGATCACTTAGAGGATTAGAGGGATGTCTATCTAAGTGGGAGTTCTTAAGTAATATGATTAATTGAACTTTAATTTATCATGAACTTAGTCCTGGTAGTATTTTGCATATTATGTTGTAGATCAATAGCTCGCGTTGTTGCTTCCTTGTGTTTATTTTGATATGTTCCTAGAGAAAACTAAATTGAAAGATGTTAGTAGCAATGATGCGGATTGGATCCGTGATCTGAGGTTTATCCTCATTGCTGCACAGAAGAATTATGTCTTTGATGCACCGCTAGGTGACAAACCTATTGCAGGAGCAGACGCAGATGTTATGAACATTTGGCTAGCTCAATATGATGACTACTTGATAGTTTAGTGCACCATGCTTAACGGTTTAGAATCGGGACTTCAAAGACGTTTTGAACGTCATGGACCATATGAGATGTTCCAGGAGTTGAAGTTAATATTTCAAGCAAATACCTGAGTTGAGAGATATGAAGTCTCCAACAAGTTCTATAGCTAAAAGATGGAGGAGAATCGCTCAACTAGTGAGCATGTGCTCAGATTGTCTGGGTACTACAATCGCTTGAATCAAGTGGGAGTTAATCTTCCAGATAAAATAGTGATTGACAGAATTCTCTAGTTACCATCACCAAGTTAGTAGAACTTCGTGATGAACTATGATATGCAAGGGATAACGGAAATGATTCCCAAGCTCTTCGTAATGCTGAAATTGACGAAGGTAGAAATCGAGAAAAACATCAAGTGTTGATGGTAGACAAGACCACTAGTTTCAAGAAAAGGGCAAAGAAAAAAAAGGGAACTTCAAGAAGAACAACAAGCAAGTTGCTGCTTTAGTGAAGAAGCCCAAGTCTGGTCCTAAGCCTGAGACTGAGTGCTTCTACTGCAAAGGGACTGGTCACTGAAAGCGGAACTACCCCAAGTGATTGGCGGATAAGAAGGATGGCAAAGTGAACATGAGTATATTTGATATACATGTTATTGATGTGTACTTTACTAGTGTTTATAACAACCCCTCAGTATTTGATACTAGTTCAGTTGCTAAGATTAGTAACTCGAAACGGGAGTTGCAGAATAAACAGAGACTAGTTCAGGGTGAAGTGACGATGTGTGTTGGAAGTGGTTCCAAGATTGATATGATCATCATCGCACACTCCGTATACTTTCGGGATTAGTGTTGAACCTAAATAAGTGTTATTTGGTGTTTGCGTTGAGCATGAATATGATTTGATCATGTTTATTGTAATACGGTTATTCATTTAAGTAAGAGAATAAATTGTTGTTCTGTTTACATGAATAAAACCTTATATGGTTACACACCCAATGAAAATGGTTCATTGGATCTCGATCTTAGTGATACACATATTCATAATATTGAAACCAAAAGATGCAAAGTTAATAATGATAGTGCAACTTATTTGTGGCACTGTCGTTTAGGTCATATTGGTGTAAAGCGCATGAAGAAACTCCATGCTGATGGGATTTTGGAATCACTTGATTATGAATCACTTGGTGCTTGCGAACCATGCCTTATGGGCAAGATGACTAAAGACTCCGTTCTCCGGAACAATGGAGCGAGCAACTGACTTATTGGAAATAATACATACTGATGTATGCGATCCGATGAGTGTTAAAGCTCGCGGTGGGTATCGTTATTTTCTGACCTTCACATATGATTTGAGCAGATATGGGTATATCTGCTTGATGAAACATAAGTCTGAAACATTTGAAAAGTTCAAAGAATTTCAGAGTGAAGTGGAAAATCATCATAACAAGAAAAATAAGGTTTCTACGATCTGATCACGGAGACAAATATTTGAGTTACGAGTTTGGTCTTCAATTAAAAAAATATGGAATAGTTTCACAAATTCATGCCACCTGGAACACCACACCATAATGGTGTGTCCGAACGTCATAACCGTACTTTATTGGATATAGTGCAATCTATGATGTTTCTTACCGATTTACCACTATCGTTTTGGGGTTATGCATTAGAGACAGCTACATTCACGTTAAATAGGGCACCATCTAAATCCATTGAGACAACACCGTATGAACTGTGGTTTGGCAAGAAACCAAAGTTGTCGTTTCTTAAAGTTTGGGGTTGCGTTGCTTATATGAAAAAGTTTCATCCTGATAAGCTCACACCCAAATCGGAGAAATGCGTCTTCATAGGATACCCAAAAGAAAATGTTGGGTACACCTTCTATCACAGATCCGAAGGCAAGATATTCGTTGCTGAGAATGGATCCTTTCCAGAGAAGGAGTTTCTCTCAAAAGAAGTGAGTGGGAGGAAAGTAGAGAACTTGATAAGGTAATTGTACCTTCTCCCTTATTGGAAATTAGTTCATCACAGAAATCTGTTCTTGTGACTACTACACCAATTAGTAAGGAAGCTAATGATGATTATCATATAACTTCAGATCAAGTTACTACCGAATCTCGTAGGTAAACCAGAGTGAGATCCGCACCAGAGTGGTACGGTAATCCATCTCTGAAAGTCATGTTACTAGACCATGACGAACTTGTGAACTATGAGGAAGCGATGATGAGCCCAGATTCCACGAAATGGTTTGAGGCCATGAAATCTGAGATAGGATCCATGTATGAGAACAAAGTATGGACTTTGGTTGACTTGCCCGATGATCAGGAAGCCATAGAAAATAAATGGATTTTCAAGAGGAAGACGGATGCTGATAGTAGTGTTACTATCTACAAAGCTAGACTTGTCGAAAAAGGTTTTTGACAAAGTTCAAAGGTATTGACTACGATGAGATTTTCTCACTCATATCAATGCTTAAAGTCTGTCCGAATCATGTTAGCAATTGCCACATTTTATGAAATCTGGCAAATGGATAACAAAAGTGCAATCCTTAATGGATTTCTTAAAGAAGAGTTGTATATGATACAACCAGAAGGTTTTGTCAATCCTAAAGGTGCTAACAAAATATGCAAGCTCCAGCGATCCATCTTTGGAGTGGTGCAAGCATCTCGGAGTTGGAATATACGCTTTGATAAGTTGATCAAAGCATATAGTTTTATACAGACTTGCGGTGAAGCCTATATTTACAAGAAAGTGAGTGGGAACACTACATCATTTATGATAAGTATATGTGAATGACATATTGTTGCGAGATGATGTATTACGAAATGAGTAAAGAGACTTGCCGGTAACGAGATTGAACTAGGTATTGAGATACCGACGATCAAATCTTGGGCAAGTAACATACCGAAGACAACGGGAACAACGTATGTTGTTATGCGGTCTGACCGATAAAGATCTTCGTAGAATATGTGGGAGCCAATATGAGCATCCAGGTTCTGCTATTGGTTATTTACCGGAGACGTGTCTCGGTTATGTCTACATTATTCTCGAACCCGTAGGGTCCGCACGCTTAAGGTTTCGATGACAGTTATATTATGAGTTTATGAGTTTTGACGTACCGAAGGAGTTCGGAGTCCCGGATGAGATCGAGGACATGACGAGGAGCCTCGAAATGGTCGAGACGTAATGATCGATATATTGGATGACTATATTCGGATATCGGAAAGGTTCCGAGTGATTCGGGTATTTTCGGAGGTACCGGGGAGTTACGGGAATACGAGGAAGAAGCAATGGGCCTTAATGGGCCTTAGTGGGAAGGACCAGGAGGTGGCGCGCGTCCCTCCCAAGCCCAGTCCGAATTGGACAAGGGGTTTGGGGTGCGGCCCCTGTCTCCCTTCCTTCCCCTCTTCCCCTCTTTCCCCCCTTCTCCTAGTTGGACTAGGAAAGGAGGAAACCTACTCCAACTAGGAGTAGGAATCCTACTCCCTGGCGCGCCCCTCCTAGGGCCAGCCTCCTCCCCTTTTCTCCTTTATATACGGGGGCAGGGGGGCACCTCTATACACACAAGTTGATCTTCGTGATCGTTCTCTTAGCCGTGTGCGGTGCCCTCCTCCACCATAATCCTCGATAATATTGTAGCGGTGCTTAGGCGAAGCCCTGCGACGGTAGAACATCAAGATCGTCACCACGCCGTCGTGCTGACGGAACTCTTCCCCAACACTTTGCTGGATCGGAGTTCGGGGATCATCATCGAGCTGAACGTGTGCTAGAACTCGGAGGTGCCGTAGTTTCGGTGCTTGATCGGTCGGGCCGTGAAGACGTACGACTACGTCAACCGCGTTGTGCTAACGTTTCCGCTTTCGGTCTACGAGGGTATGTAGATAACACTCTCCCCTCTCGTTCCTCTGCATCGCCATGATCTTGCGTGTGCGTAGGAAAATTTTGAAATTACTACGTTCCCCAACACCATGTCTCGGGCACCCGGAAAGAGAAACCGCTGAGGCTCCTCGGCCGATCGTCCGCGGCGCCTCATCAGCTTCGGGGACTACTGTCGGAGTAATGGGCCACGGGTAGGCTAACCCGAGCCCCAGAACCTTTCAAGACATTGGGGTAGGCTGCGCCCCTCAAGACCCTAGGACAAAGAGCCGCCTTTTGAAGAAGTCGGTGGCAAGGCAACCGACTAGCCACTCGCGGCCGAGTCCGAGGAACGACTTCAGGATAAGCCGACTCCTGACTGACGACTTCCCGAGAAGCCGGCCTTGGGGAGTCGGACCGCGACTCCAACAAACCCCATGTCCTCATCAAGAGGGACAGGACAGGGGAGTGGCTATAGTGAAGCCTGCTCTCACCCCTTTCCAAGGGCAGGCATGGCCACAGTACGCTATACCCGTGGAGATCTCCGTGCGGTGTGACACTGTTGCCATGCCGGCCCTGACATCAGCACCAGTGGACCGAATCCTGCACCCACGACGGCTTGTCTGTACGACCCTGGGGCGGCGGGACCCCAGAAGACGGCAAGTGCGCCACCAGTCGGACCCGTTGGGAGTCGGCCCCCAAGAGTCGGCCAGCCCTCCCCCGGGGCCCACGCGCCATTAACCAGATGTGATGGAGAGTGGCAATAGCGATCGCCTGCCAGGCGGCAGGGCTGTTGCCACGACTCCATGACCAAGCCCACGTCATTAGAAGCACGACTACAGTAATCAACAGCCGGCAAGACCCGCACGCGGCGGACGCGGCCTGTTGGCTCCGTACCGAGCCAGTCGGCGGGCCCCAGCAGTCGGCGGAGAAGACGGAGGCTGGAGGCACTGACGGCTGGGCCCATGTCCAGCCGGATTACCATTGTACCCCTGGGGGGTAGGCCTATATAAACCCCCCAGGGCACCCATGCAAAGGGTTGGAAACCATTAGCACTAGACCAGATCATATAGGAAGGAGAAAGCTAGCCTTTCCTTCTCCTACCTCTAGGAAACAGCTCAAGGAGCAATCGTGTAAACACTTTGCTATAGTGATCATGCGGAGACCCCGTAGAGCAGCAGTAGGGGTATTATCTCCCTGGAGAGCCCTAAAGCTGGGTAAGATTCGCTGGCGTGCATGTCTTCGCCTCATCCCGTTTCCAGGCACCGACGACGTTCTACTCGCCCCCACCATGATAAGCCATCCTTTGGCATATGTCGCACCCAACCCCCGACAGAAGCCGTATTACCCTACGATATTATTCACGACTCACCTCGAGTGCGTATGTAAAAAGAGAGAGAAGCCGAGCTTGATCGGCAAGACAACCTAGATGCCCTGGAGGAGGAACACGATGTCGCAAAAGCCCGTTCAACATTTTACCAACAGTAGGCTCGAAGATATCAAAGCAGAGAAGTATGGGCCAAGACTTACAACGTTGGCGAACTTGTTCTGCGCCTGTCGGAGAAGAAAATGGACAAACTCAAGCCCAAATGGGAGGGTCCCTTCATAATTGACGAAGTTCTCACCGGAGGAGCATACCGTCTTCGTGATGCATCAGACAATCACCTCGAGCCGAACCCCTGGAACGCGGCCAGATTCTGAAGATTCTATGCCTAGCGGCAAACCCCTCGTTCGTCTCCTCCTCCCCAATAGTTTCCATTATTTTTTCTCTCTCTTTTCTGATTACTTTCTTCTTTCTCGCTTTAACGCTTTGGTACGGCTAGAACGCACACCATTGACACATACATCTCTAAATATGTACGTCACTTGTACCTAGGGGCTTCTCGGACAGAAGTTCTTGTCATTCCTTGAGAATTAAGCTCCTCACATATGAGTTTTTCCATATGTACCTTTTCTTTGCCACTATATGCATCGATATGACTTAAGTTTTGGCCAAGCTGGGTTGCCTGGCTCCTGTGCTTATGCCCTACGTTCCCGTTAGTTCGGCTAGGGCATAAAGGGAGCACCTCTGCGATTGTTACTGCCGGGTCATCCGGATGTGTACCTCAGACTGGGTGAAGCCGAAAGCTAGCGTTCTTAAGGGAATATTCGGTCGGTGAATTAAAGATGTTTTCTAAACTCACTCCATTGTGCACCCTAGAAGTTATACAAACTGTGGTGCTCGCATCACAATTCGGACATGTACATTAAATGCATTCACACCCAGGGAAAGGAACCCTTAACGGAACTATTCTCTCTGGAAGATGTTTCTTATGATATCAATGTAATATAACGTAGCTAGCCAGATACAACTTGTCTGTTCAAGCAACTATGACCCCTACGCCTAGTTTTCCAGGCATACCCCGGCCTATTTGGCCGCGACGGTATGCGGAAACACTCCACACCTTCGGGTCCGGAGGTTGAAGCGAAAAGGTCTACCATGACAAATGATATACAATTCAGCTAGAGTTCCACATAAGGAGGAAAGTACACAGTCATTTGGACTCGAACACTTCCTCCTCTACACCTTCCAACAGGCAGTCTAACTTACAATCCTGTTGGGAATATTTGGCGGCCACCTCTACTTGGTCATATACTAAACTAATGGGAATTTCTTCCCCATTTAACCCTAACGGTCCAAGCCAGGCTATGTGATTTGGATCCAGCTTGGTATATCGCGTTTTCACCATGGCCCAGGCCTCTCGTGCGCCCTCTGGCAGGCCGATATCTTCCATAGTCGGATACGCCGCCGTGCTCCCTTGAACAGCTCTAGAAGCTCCTCCATACTTCCTGGATGGGAGGTGGATGGCCATAAGGCCTTGGCCATGCTCCGCATGGCCAGCCGGGCATGCTCGTGGACTTGCGACAGTCTTTGTAGCAGATCACTCGATGATCCGGACACCTCCTCTTCAGGACAGCCTGTCAATATACCTGCAAACATGACTATATCAGTCCCATTTATCTCTAAACTACTTTAAAAATAGTTCGGACACATACTGAATATGCCGCCCGCAGCTTCTTGTTTTCCTTCACGGAATCAGCTAGCTGGGCTCGAACATATTTCAATTCTTCACCCAATGTAGTGTTGGAATCCTGTAGCTTGTTTTTCTTGTCTCTGACGCGGGTCAGCACATGCTCGCCTGTGACGTGTTGCCTTTTCGCCTCTTTTTCTCCCTCTTGGCGATCTTCAACTTCTCTTCAAGTTGATCGAACGACCCTATTATGCGATCAGTAGCAGAATTAGCACAATTGGTATACAATTATTGTTCCTCGGTGGAGGGGAACATTACCAGAAGACGACTTCTTAACGTTTTCTAGTTCGGCAGTAGTAGCATTTAGCTACGCCCGGCACTCCTCCAGCTGCTGGGCTAGGAAGAAATTCTTCTCTGTAAGGACCTGGTCATACAACGGTCCTTAAATCAGTTGTGCCAACTACTTTCAGTCTCGGGGGCTATGAGCATATGGTTATCCTTTTGTGACAAAGAAAACTTACCTACACATCTGTCAGATATTGCTTCGTGGCTCTTCTAAGCCCATCTCGAACAGCTTGGACGTATGCGTCGCCCGAGCTAAAGGCATTAAAAGCCTCCTCCGAGTACTTGGGGTCTCGCAAGACAGCCCCGCAGCGCCAATGGTTCATGGCACTCTCTACCTCCGAGTTGGTGACGGACATATTTTCCGAACCCTCGGTCGAAGGACAGTCCGGCGCTGTTCCTGCACCGGCCCCAGTCTCCCCGATTGGATCTAAATCCCGGTTGTTGGGAACACTACCGACCGGGTCCCCGGACACAGTTCGGCGAACCCTCTTCCTGCAACCAAACAAACACACGAGTCACAGTCGTATGCGGCCGCCAAAACGCATGTTTATCCGTACCTCCTCGACCAAGGCCTGGCTGTGTATTCACCCGCCTTCGTCTTCAAAGGCTTGCCCGGTGCGGGAGCCGATCTCTTCGAAATCGCCGAACGTCTCCCCTGTGAAGCACGATATAGTGCAGTGGGTGAGGCAGAATAAGAACACTCTTTTAGAGAGGGTGTTTCTTAATTGTTTACATGTGAAGCAGGAAGAAGGCCAGGGTAGTCGGCGGTGATGGCCACTTCTGTGCCATCATAGCTTGTCTGGTAAAACAGTCCCTCCGCAAGTGCCACGAATATATCCGGATCCTCTTCAAACCCAGGATCTAGCTCCCGGTTGTGGATCTCCAGCTATGGGGCAGGACTATGAAGTCCTTCGGTGACCTTCCGCCAGTGATGTCATAACAAACAAACTTGAAATTTATCAAAAGTAATCCGGAAGTGGAATGAGTGGAGTAGAGGGGTTGAGGGTTACCCAACTGGG
>NC_053026.1:119568541-119568610 GCF_003073215.2 Triticum urartu | reverse complement strand
TTTGGCAAGAGCGGCGGGGGTATCCGGACCCTTCCGGCCATAGCAGGAGGCGTCATCCTCTCCATTATA